>NW_012115511.1:192671-218180 GCF_000951035.1 Colobus angolensis palliatus | reverse complement strand
TGTTAGCCAGGATGGTCTCGATCTCCTGACCTGGTGATCCGCCCGTCTCGGCCTCCCAAAGTGCTGGGATTACAGGCTTGAGCCACCGCGCCCGGCCGAATCTCTTCTTTCAGAAGCTCTTTATACCAATTTTCCCCTCTTCTCTTTGTGATGGTCTTTTAGTTTCTCTCCACAATTAACTTTGACCTCTTCACTGTGTTTCTTCCTTCAGCATCTCCCTGGCACCATGACAGTGACGCATATTAGGAAAGAGTATGATGATTTTTCTTGAACCTGTCCCTTTGTATTTCAAACTGTAGTTTGTGGTTTGATGCACTGGATAGATTGAGTTGGCTGGGATAGGTTGTTGTGATCATGATCCCAATGTATTCATACATCTCTGTATGCATGACATTTTGTAAGGTGACTTTCCTGCTTCTCTTACAAGAGGTGAAGTCTATTTCTCTACTCCTTGACCAGGGCCTTGTTTTGGTCAATGCAACAAGGGCAAAAGTAATCCAAACAGAGGCTTGAAAGTGCTTGCACATTGGTGCTTGCTGTCTTGCTGTCAGTAGCCTTCTGCAACTAGGTGACAAGCCCAGAATGGTGGGCTTCAGGATGAGAACCTGGTGGTGAGGGCTGAGCAGCCATACCATATGAGGTCCCAGACAAGAGGTACCTGCAGAATTGTGACATGAGCTCTCAGGGGCGTTTTGTGCCCTTTCAGCTTTCCCTTCCTTTAAATGGATATTTTAAAGATACTATTTAGTATCATTTCTCAGTGAAATTACATTCTCAATTTCTTGTTGATAGATTTCACTTCTAAATCTTCTTGTGGTTTCATGAGCAGAGTAACCAATGAGATATATTTGCATATAAGCCCATTTTTGCCTTTTAGTAGTGCATATAATCATGAAAATGCTATTTCTTGTTTGAATTTACTAGGTTTTGGAGTGGGTCACTAGGCAGCACAATCTATTAGTGTCTAAATGAGACCACCCATGCAAAATGCAAGGCACAGTGTCAGGCACATACTGGATGTTCCGTGCTTGTTTGTGAATAAAAGCAAGAATATTTAACTCACTCTCGAAATGGAAAGTGAAATATTTTCCAACTTTGAGATCCTCTTACATGGAACTATAGTACGTCTGTATTTATTTCTTCACATCTTTTTCTTCATCCTGATGTTAATTTTGCATATGCCGATTTTTAGACACTCATCGAAGGCATAATTGCAAAAGGGTGGAACTAGGGATGGAAAAGCAAAGGAGAGAGGGCAGAAAACAAAGTAGGAGAAAGTTTTTACAGTGTAGTCTTGATTGCTTCTCAGCCTTTTGGCTAAGATCAAGTGTATAGCATGGTCTTGGCTCAGCTGCAGAAAGTGGATGTAAAATAATCTTGGCCTTAAAACTACTCGGGAATGGGTTGGAGAGAAGAAGCTGATAGATGTTTTAGAAGAATCAGGTACCTCTGCTGTCTTTTCATGTGCACATGAGGTAGCATTAAGGCCATGCTTAACTTCTGTATTTGGGAGAGCGGTTGAGAAATACCTACTTAGCTCTGGCAATATGACTGAGTTAAATAAACATTTCCCAGACTGTTCATATCTCATGCTCCCAAGTTAACTGCAATTCGAGACCTTAAAGGCATGTTTCAACAGTTCATAATTATAAAGCACTGAACATTTAAATGGAAGACCAAGAACAACAACAACAAAAGAAAATATCAATCAAATGCCTTTTTTCAATATGTAGATGAGCAAAATGAATTATGAGCATTTCATTTACACTTCAAAGATAGAAGATATTGAAATACCTCAACCACATGAAACAGAGGTTGGCAAACTACAACCTGCAGATAAATCTGGCCTGCCACCTGTTTTAGTAAATAAAGCTTTATTGGAACACAAACATGCCCGTTCATTTGCATATTGTCTATGGCTGCTTTTGAGCTACACTAGCAGAGTTAAGTAATTCAGACACAGACCAGATGGCCTGCAAAGCCTAAAATATTTACTGTCTGCTCCTTTAAAGAAAATGTTTTTCCAGCCCCTGACATAGAAGAAGGTAAATGGAAACTGTATGCATGTACCTCTATGGCTACCAGTCACTCCACATGTGTAAAATATCAATAGTTTTCTCTTCATATTACCTTTGCTATCCTTGCTGTTTCATTTGGTGACCTCGTATTGGGCATTCTGGCTTAAATATAGGACTCAGGTATACCTAGGCAGGGGAAGTGAGAGCTCTAGAAGCCCGTTTTCATGGGGACTGAGGAGCATCTTTGGGGAACTTCATTTGGGGCAAGACTAAGTCAGGAACACAGGGCTCACCTCAGTAACAGAGTGTTGGCTGCCACCAAGGGGCATTTCTGAGTACAGCTCAGTTTCAGTTATTGAAATTTGTTTTCCAATCACAACTTCATCAAACTTACCTTTTCATCCTGATGAAATCAGGATACAAAATTATTCTGAGTTATTTCACAGAAAAGTATCTTTAAGAAATCAGTAATACGCAGTGCTGCTTTGCAATCCCTTTGTAGGGGCATAAACACACAAAAATGAAAGGGAAAGAGGCATATCTTCCTTCAGTGCCACGCAATAAGTGTCATGCAATTCTGGCTATGTGTTGACTCTGGTGAGGTTTTGGTATCAAGGAATGTGGCGACCAAGATGGTGGATGGCAATAGAGGGCAGAGTGCCTACTTAGTGAAGCCTGGCTGAACAGAAAGTTTGAACAGAAAGAAGCACTGGCCCTTGGAACAGCAGTATAAGAAGTATAAGAAGTGCAGAGGAAACCTCAGCTCCAGAAGAGTGGCCCCGAGGGCTAGGGACTTGGCAGAGCTGGATGATGCTTAGAGACCATCACTCAGCACTCAAGCTTCAGCCAACTTTCTGAGTTACCCCTGACCACACTGGAGTAAAATAAATAAATATTTTGTTCTTATCAGAATTATTTTTCCATTTGTTTAAAAGTAGCTGAGGGAATCAGAGTAGATATGAATCAGAGAATTGCTTTTGTGCCAGCAGGAATATAAGGAAAAGAGAATGTGCCTCCAGTTAGCTCTTCCTCCTAACCTCAAGCTACAGGTTTTCTCTTCCCCAGGAAGTAATGACCTTTAGGCCCACATGCTTATCTTTACAGGTTTGCAAGGAGCCAGAGCAAAAGTCCCTTCATCACACCAGAGAGATTTTGAGGCCAAGCTCCAAAACCGTATGGGAAAGAAAGACCAGCTGCTGAGAAAATACAGGTCTCTTTCCAAATCAAAGAAAGACAATCTTTCCCTAACTTTGATCATGTCACTTAATCTTTTGTAGTCTGAGTTTAAAAAGTAATACTATTTATAGAGAAATTCTTCCAGGAAAGGGGCCCTATGCCTTTTATTTTCAAGAAGTATTTCTCCTACAACGGGTGTAATGTGCTTTCTGGAGGAATAGCTTATATGTAAGAATGACATTTCACCTATAGACCATTATAAAATTTTCTCAAATTCATCACAGAAGTAAAATGAAAGCTAGAGATGATGGATAGCCAGCCCCACAAAAAGAGTCTTCATGGTCAAATATATTAGGAAAATGCTGAATTTGAAAAAAAAATAAATGGTTTATTTACTTCAGAAATTCTAAGGTTCTTAAATATACCAATATATGAAATGTAGTTTTATGTGAGTGATATAATTTGAAGTATTATCTAAATGTATTTGACCACTGGGACCCTTTTGTATACCATAATGTTACACAAAGTACATTCATTCTTTGCATGTTTTAAAACCTCAGTTTATTATGGGACAGGAATTTGCTTAGGATGGTAGAAATCTGGGCGTATACATTGTATTAGACAGAACTCTTAGGGCTGAAGGTGATATAAATTCAATGCAAAATAGCTTAAGTAAAAACAAAATGCTCTGCTTATGTCGCTGAGAAGCTGGAGTGTGTGACTGAGCAGGGCTCAAGCAGAACACTTGCCTCACATGCCGCCTCAGTCTTCTTTCGCTCCCCTTCCATCTTTCAGCTCTGCTTTTCTCTGGTTTTGTTTTTGTTTGATTTGGTTTGTTATTTTGATTTTGTTTTATTGTCTCCCCCAGATAGGCTCTTTCTACAAGGTGGAAGGAAAGAATGCTTCTTTTCTGAGAATCTCAGCAAAATTCAGAAAGAGCACTCACTGTCTAACTTTTGGTGATGGATCCTCCCCTCATCCAAAAACTGTGACATGGAAATGCAGAAATATAATGGGTTAGGTCGAAGACATGCGTCCACCCCATGATGGAAGTGAAGAAGGAGTTATTTCCGTTCTATCTATATGGAATATGTTATTGACAAGAGAAATATTTTAATTTTTGATGGAAGATAAACGAAGAGATGTCAGACAGGTAAGAAATCAACCAGTGTCCGCTCAGTCAGTTCATGCATACATCATGTCTGGTGGGGTGCCTCCCTGCTTAGGCTTTTAACTTATTAATCCCATGTCACAGTTATTATCTTTGGTCAAGTAAATTCACTTGGAATGAAACATGTCTGTGACACCTGTGTTTTCCTTTATCTTGTACAAACTATTAACTCTGTAAACCAGAGAGTAAAAAGATTCTTTAAAAGAGTCATTTGCAAAGTGTGATCCTACAGCAACAGCATCAATACCAGCTGGAAACTTGTTAGAAAGGCAAACAGTTGGATGTCACCCAGACCTACTAAAGCAAATCTCCAGGGTGGGACACAGTAATGTGTTTTCTCAAGCCCTCTAGGTGATGCTGAAGTATGCTAAAGCTAAGAACCACTGCTATTTAGAGATAGTTCAGAATCACTTAACTGTTGGTAACTTCGGAACCTCAGATGGAAGCTTTCTCTTCATAATCTGCATGAGGATCTCTTCTCTGTTCATTTTAATTCAACAGGTCTGGGGTGGTGCTTGTTCATCTGTATTTTACCAGAGCTCCAGAAGTAATTTAACTTCGTATTTAAGTTTAAGGACCACTGTTTGAAAAGAGCAAAATGTTTAAGGTAAGGCTGGTAGCTAAATTTCAACAGTGTAGGCAGCCACCACAATTCAAGAACAGCCCATTAATTGGGACAGAATGGAAACTGACCCCAGGATTTGAAAGCAGCTATAGCAGAAGAACTCAAGCCAGGAAGGCTAATGAAATGTGATGACGATGAGGGAAGCCCTTTCAAAGGATGTGGTATAACGGAGCAACACTCAGGAACTGAAGAAGAGAGAGGCTCCTGCAACTGCAATCCTAGAGACATTTGGAAGGAGACAAGGCACAGAACAAAAGAACATTTGAGTAAAGGCATTAGGTAATCTTGCAAGGTCTGGAGGCAGGGCCCTAGGTGGCAACATATTCTACCATCGGGCTACAGACAATATGCATACAGACATCTTACAAAATATAGACATTTTCTGTTATTTCAGTCCTTCTGACACATGTGGAAAACAACTCACCAGCAGTGTCATCTTGGGATATAGAAAGCAAAGAGACATAACACCCTTCAACAAGAATCTTGGCAGCATCAGTAATCTCAACATGTATTTAAAATACCAGCAGCAAGTGCTTGATTTCCTGAGGGACAGTTATGCAGAAAAGGGTAACCAGCTGTTCTCCCTCTCCCAGAGGATGTGGGCTTAAGTGGCAATACAGGGGATGCAGGTTATCATAAGGAGATCCTTCTGCCAAGAAAGTCTTGAGATGCAGACACTAAAATGGATTATCATGAGAGACTGAGGAAGGCCAGTGGGAGCTGTCTCCTGGGGTGGGGGCCATTGCACTCAAAGCTCTTCTTGCTTCCCTGAGATAGTCCCTGGTATCTCTGCAAACTCCATCCAAGGAAGCAGATGTGGAACAGTTTCTAATACGTGGATTGCCAAAACATTGAGGACTTGAGGGAATGAGGCAAACAGAGTCTGTTAGGTTTAAATAATCCTCTGACAGCTCCCCTGGGAACTCCCTAACAATCCAAATTAGAGCATACATGCAAGCAGTCTATTCTTGAGTATTTAATAAGGGACGTTCCAGTTGGTGGATTTCAGTGACCCTTCGCTTCTTTTTTCTACCTACTTTTAATCATTTCACTGCCTTTTAGCACTTCCACCAAGTGCTGGTAGATAGAAACTGGAGAGAAAAACTCAAGTCAGTTTTGCTATAGGTTAGCAGTTCTACTATAGGAAGTGGCCTCCTAAAACTCAGAAGGACAAGAGCCTACTTAATAAACACAGTAAAGGGAATGCCATCTATTTGAAGTCTCCCCAGAAACAGTGTGGTGTAAGAAAGATGGCACAGGATTGACAGTTGGTCAACTTCATTCTCTTACAAATTGAAGCTCTGTTCATCACTGGTAAGACTGAGATAAAACCATTTACCTGGTGGGATCCTGGTAGTAACCAAATGGGCTAATAAATGCTCAGTGTGGAGCAGTGTCTCCCTGTGCTGTTAGTGCTGCTAAACCACAGAACCCTGGCTCATCCTTTAAACAGAATCCTGAAGGACCCCAAAACCAGGTCTAGGGGGAGGAAAAATAAATGAGAGAAGAAGGAAGCAGTGAAAGGCAGAAATGTAGGAGCCGAATCAATAACACACAGACTGCTGGGGCTGCTGCTGCATCTCTAAAGCTATTGCCTACTACTGCTACTACTACCACCACCCCTATTATTGGCAGTTTATTAAGGACTTTCTGTATGCCAAAGACTCAAGTATATGGCCTCTGATGATCTAACTAGTAAGTGCAGATCCTGGATCAGAACCGAAATAAGCCTGAATTCAAAGCTCATGCATTTGTTACACCCTGGATGATGGTGAACAAAGACTAGATTCCAGTGAAGGAGCGCTACGTGTTTCTAACTTTTTTTAACATTTTTTTTTATTCTCCATGCAGACTCTCACTAAGTGAGGTTCCCTAAGCTTGCTCTTGTTCCCTGTAATCTGACAAAGCCTGAATATACAACTTGAGTTCCTTCATGTGTTTGCTCCCCCTCCATTTGATAGAGCAATCCCTTAAGTAGAAACTGGTTTCTGAACATCTCTATCCTAGCATGGCTATTTAATACTATGAATCTCCCTCTTCACACTGCTTTAACTGCATCCCACAAATCTTGATAATTTTTGTTCTATTTTTTTAATTTCCCTGTGGATTTCCTCTCTGACTTTTTAGATGTATGTTGTTTAATTTTCAACAATTTGGAGATTTTACTATTGTCTTCCTGTTATTGATTTCTAATTTAATTTAATTATGGTTGGAAAATATGCTTTGTTTGATTTTATTTCTTTTAAGTTGCTAAGTTTATTTTACGACCAAGGATATAGTCTATCTTGATGAATGTCCATGTGTTCTTGAAAGGTATGTGTATTCTGTTATTGTTGGACAGGACATTTTGTAAGTATCAGTTAAATCCATTTGGCTGTGGTATTATATTTGTTCCTCTTTTTCCTTGCTGTTTTTATTTTTAACTTTGTACTGATTACTGAAAAAGATGTCAGTCTTTAACTATAATTTCTCCTTCTATTTCTGTTACCTTTATTTTGACGTTATGTTGTTAGGTATATAAGTGCTTAGGCTATTATGTTTACTTGTGATTTTATCATTATGTAATGTCTCTCTTTATCCCTAGTAATTTTACTTGCCCTGAAGTGTACTTTATCTGATGTTTATATGGCCATGTAAGCTTTTTCTCCATTGCTGTTTGCAGATAGCTTCTCTATTATTTTATCTTTATCCTAACCGTTTATTTATTTATTTATTTATTTATTTATTTTAGAGAAGAGGTCTCATTTTGTTGCCCAGGCTGGACTCAAACTCCTAGGCTCAAGTGGTCCTCACACCTCAGCCTTCCAAGTAGTGGGGATTACATGTGCCACTATGCCTAGCTCATCCATATCATTATTTTAAAATAGGCTTGTTTTTATGGTTTTGATTTTATTTTTATTTATTATAACTATCTAAATATTTCAATTGGTGTGTTTAGATCATTTATATTCTATGTAATTATTTTCATATTTGGATTTAGATCTACCATTTTTTTGTATTGTTTGCTTCCTCTGCTTTTTATTCCTCTTTTTCTCCTTAATTGTTTGAATTTTTGAGCATTTCATTTTAATTTTCCTGTTCCATTTAGACTATATTTCTTTGTATAGGTTTTTAAAGTAGTTTTATTGCAAATTATAATATACAAACTTAACTTTTCACAGTCTACTTAGGGTTGATATTTTACTACTTCACATGGAATGTTGAAATCTTTCTGCCATATGGATCTCTTTATTCTCCCCTATCATGTGTTGTAGTTCTCATCTCTTACATCTACATACTTTAAAGCCACTTCAGACCATGCTATACCATTTTCTTTTAACTGCATAAATTTGAACATAAGAGAAAAATAGTCTATTATATTTATCTATCTATATATGTATAGCATTTCTTTTACTCTTCCTTCATTGCTGTAAGTTTCTTTCTGGTATCATTTTTCTTCTGCCAGAAGAACTTACTTTAGTACTTCTTTCATAACAGATCTACTAATGAGATATACCCTGATATACCCTTATACCCTTAGTTTCTCTTTATCTGAAAGTATCTTTATATCTTTTTTTTTTGAGACAGAGTCATGCTGTTGTTGTCACCCAGGCTGGAGTGCAATGGTGTGATCTTGGCTCACTGCAACCTCCGCCTCCCAGGTTCCAGCAGTTCTCCTGCCTCAGCCTCCCAAGTAACTGGGATTACAGGTGCACACCACCACGCCTGGCTAATTTTTGTATTTTTAGTAGAGACGGAGTTTCACCATGTTGGCCAGGCTAGTCTCGAACCCCTGACCTCAGGTGATCTATCCGCCTTGACCTCCCAGAGGGCTGAGATTACAGGCATGAGCCACTGTGCCTGGCCTATTACATCTTTATTTCTAAAGAATGTTTTTGCTGAACATACTATTCACAATTGATAGTTCTTTTTCTTTAACACTTTAATAATGTATTTATGCTACATTTTTACCTCCATGGTTTCCAATAAGAAATAAGCAGTCATGGTTTCCCTTTGATAATGCATTGTTTTCCTCTAGCTGCTTTCAAATATTTTTCATTTCATAAATTTATAGCTGTTAGATTATAATGTTTCTGGGTATGGATTTCTTTGAGTTTATCCTTTTGGAGGTTTGCTGTATACTATGGCTTGGTTTGTTTGACTCCTCCAAATCTCATGCTGAAATTTGATCCCCAGTGTTGGAAATGGGGCCTGATGGGAGGTGTTTTGGTCATGGGAGTGGATCTCTCGTGAATGACTTCGTGCCATTCACACAGTGATGAGTGAGTTCTTGCTCTACTAGTTCCCATAAGAGCTGGTTACTAAAAAGAGCCTGGGAACTCCCCTCTGTTCTCTTGTTTCCTCTCTCACCATATGATCTCTGCACATGGCAGCTCCCCTTCACCTTCCACCTTGAGTGGAAGTGGCCTGAAGCTCTCCCCAGAAGCAGATGCTGCTGCCATGCTTCTGGTACAGCCTGAAGAACCATGAGCCAATTAAACTTCTTTTCTTTATAAACTGCTCAGTCTCAGGTGTTCCTTTATAGCCGTACAAATGGACTAAGACACTGTACATCTGTAATCTGTAAGTTAATGTCTTTTGCCAAATTTGGAAACTTTCAGCCACTGTTTCTCAAACAAGCTTTCTGTGACACACTCTTTTTCTGGAACTCTGATGACATAAATGTCTTTTGCTTTTTCCAGAGTTCTCTTAGTCTTTGTTCATTTTTATCAATCCCTTTTCTCTCTGTCATTAAGGTTGTATAATTTCTCTCTTCAAATTTACTTTCATTTGTCTTTCTCATTCTAATATTGACCCCACTGTCTGAATTAATTAGGTCCATTTTTTTAGTTCCCAAATTTCCATTTAGTTCTTCTTTATGTTATCTATTTCTTTGCTGACAATTTTGATTTTTCTGTTTGTTTCAAGGATGGTCTGCCTTACTCCCTGGAGCATAATCATAATGGTGGCTTTTGATTTCCTTTTCCACTGTGAGTTGAGATTTATCAATCTTTCACTAGCTGAGAAAATTTTGGATTGTATCATGGACATTTGGAATATTATATTATGAGATTGTGGATCTTGTTTAAATCTTAAGGAGATAGTTGAGTTTTTCTTCTTTCGTTTTTTTTTTTTTAATAGGCAAGATATCTGGTTAGTTTCAGTCTACATTTTTTTTCACATTTAAAATAAATTTTTATTTTTCAAAAATCACATTTTAATTATTTCATAACTTTTAAGGTCAGTGGTACATGTGCAGGATGTGCAGGTTTGTTATATAGGTAAACGTGTGTCATAGGGGTTTACTCTACAGAGTATTTCGTCATCCAGGTATTAAGCCTAGTACTCATCAGTTATTTTCCCTGAAACTCTTCCTCCTCCTACCTCCTCAGTCTCTGGTAGGCCCCAGTGTGCATTGTTCCTCTCTATGTGTCCATGTGTTCTGATCATTTACCTTCCACTTACAAGTGAGAACATGCAGTGTTTGGTTTTCTTTTCCTGCATTAGTTTGCTAAGGATAACAGCCTCCAGCTCTACCCAGGTCCCTGCAAAGCACATAATCTCATTCTTTTTTATGGCTGCATGGTATTCCACGGTGTATATGTACCACGTTTTCTTTATCCAGTCTATCACTGATGGACATTTAGGTTGATTCCATGTCTTTGCTATTGTGAATAGTGCTGTAATGAACACATGTGTGTGTATATCTTTATAATAGAATAATTTTATTCCTTTGGGTATATACCCAGTAATGGGATTGCTGGGTCAAATGATATTTCTTTCTCTAGATCTTTGAGGAATCGCCACACTGTCTTCCACAATGGTTTAATTAATTTACACTCTCATCAACAGTTTCTCTGCAACTTTGCCAGAATCTGTTGTTTCTTGACTTTTTAATAATCACCATTCTGACTGGCATGAATGGTATCTCATTGTGGTTTTGATTTAAATTTCTGTAATGGTCAGTCATGTTGAGCTTTTTCTATACACCTGTTGGCCACATGCATGTTTTCTTTTGAGAAGAAATGCTCATGTCCTTTGCTCACACCTTTCTAATGGTTTATTTTTTTTCAATCTTGTAAATTTGTTTAAGTTCCTTATAAATGCTGGATATTAGACCTTTGTCAGATGCATAGTTTCAAAATTTTCTCCCATTTGGTAGGTTGTCTGTTTACTCTGATAATAGTTTCTTTTTCTGTGCAGAAGTTCTTTAGTTTAACTAGATCCCATTTGTCAATTTTTTCTTTTGTTGCAATTGCTTTTGGAGCTTTCATCATGAAATCTTTGCCCATGCCCTGAATGGCATTACCTAGGTTGTCTTCCAGGGCGTTTATAGTTTGGGGTTTTACATTTAAGTCTTTAATCCAACTTTGGTTGATTTTTGTATGTGGTGTAAGGAAGGGGTCCAATTTCAATTTTCTGCATATGGCTAACCAGTTCTCCCAGCATCATTAATTACACAGGAAATCCTTTCACCATTGCTTGTTCTTGTCAGGTCTGTCAAAGATCAGATAGTTGTAGATGTGTGGTCTTATTTCTGGGTTCTCTAATCTGTTCCATGGGTCCATGTATCTGTTCTTCTACCAGTGCTGTGCTGTTTTGGTTGCAGTAGCCTTGTACTATAGGTTGAAGTTCGGTAGTGTGATACCTCCAGCTTTGTTCTTTTTGCTTAGGATTGCATTGTCTATACAAGTTCTTTTTTTAGGTTCCGTATGAATTTTAAAGTATATTTTTCTAGTTCCGTGAATAATGTCAATGGTAGTTTGATGGGAATAGCATTAAATCTATAAATTGCTTTGAGCAGTATGGCTATTTTCATGATATTGATTTTTCCTATTTATGAGCATGGAATGTTTTTCAATTTGTTTGTGTCCTCTCTGATTTCTTTGAGCAGTGATTTGTAGTTCTCCTTGTGGATGTCCTTCATTTCTCTTGTTAGCTGTATTCCTAGATATTTTATTCTCTTTGTGGCAGTTGTGAAAGGGAGTTTATTCATGATTTGGCTCTTGGCTTGTCAGTCTACAACTTCTGACCCACTCTCTTCCAGCCATAGTTCCAATATCTACTCATTTCTCTGTTACTTTCAGAGCTACTTAGGTCTGTTCCATATGCATAGCCCCATGGCCAGTCTGAGGCCTGGCCAGTGGCCCATAATTTAATGAAGTTCTCAAAGACGATAATACACTGTCAAGACTAGATACACTCGTGAACAGCTCTCAGATGAGCCTAGGAGTTCATAAACAATATAATGCAACTGATCTCTCATTCTCCCTTTGCTTTTTTGCCATCTGTCTGATGTTTTCTTCGTGATTCCAGGCTCCACTCTCCCTTTTTTAATACTATAGTCAGAAAATCAGATTTTGTTTTTTCTGTTCTGCTTCGCAGTTCCCATGTCTACATCTATATCAGTACCAAGAAGCATAAGGTCAGAGAGAAAAACACAACTAGGAATTGCTCTGTGTTTTTTCAGCACTTTAATAATAAAGTCACTTTTGTGAGTACAGCTCCCCTGGTCAGAATGTATTCTCTTCACAGACAGAGGTCCCTAGAGCCACTGCTCCCATCATCTTCACCTCTACAATACCATCATGTTATTGTCTTGGGGCTGGATGGGAAAGAACAGAAAAAAAGAGGATATCCCACATACACACATTCCTTATGACACTTAGGAGTCTCATTTTCTCCTCTTAAATCTGTAGGAGAGAAATTCTCTTGGAGCGTTTTCCATTTCTATCTGCTGTTTACTTCTGGGTTTTGGCTGCTTTTGAGTCCAGGCAGGATGATTCTGGAGTGGGGAAAAATGAGAAATTCACTGCCAGTATTGTATTATATCAAATTTTGTTCTCTTTTGTTAAGCTGCTGGCTATCGTTGGCTTTTGGAGTACTTAGTTAGGGGCTTCCTGCATTCTCTCTAGAGCTTATTGCTGCATTCAAAGAGAAAGAGTCATAGGATAGAGCGTGTTTATGCCATCTAGCCAGGAACCAGAACCTCAAGGACAAGGCAATTTTTATACTTAAACTTTGGTACTGAAGGAAACATCTCAAATGTGCCTCACTTTTTGGTGGCCCTAGTCCTATTATCACTATGAAGTGGTATTTTGAATATTTTATCCTCATAGTGTGGCCTGATATGCCTACATTGTAGTCTGTTTTATCACAGAGAACATTTTCTCTGTTTGATCACAATATAAGGCTATTGTGCTCTGTGTTGAACTTGGTTAGGTGATGTTCAGTCTAAAACCTTTGCTGAATTTTAACTCTAACTGAAATTACAACTTTTTTTCTTTGCTAACCATTAAGAACTACCATACCAGCTGATTCAGCATCAAGATTTTCTGGATTTACAATTAGCTCAGGACATAAAGAACTTCTAGAAAATATCATTCAACTAGATGATCTTATTGTATCATTATATCCAAAGAGAAATGGCATCTTTATTTAAAAGATCTCTTTGGATATGATGGTAAGCTCTTTACATAGGACCAGGTTGAATGAAAAGTAAAAAAGGAGGAGGTGGCTACATTTTCCAAAGAGGCCCACAGTAAGATGTGGTCAGTAGGAGGTCCTGTATTCTTAGGATGGGACTCATGGTCTGTATTACAAAGGACAGGTAGAGACTGGTCAGAGGAGCCACTAATAACCTGAAATGTGTCTTCTGATACTGTAAAATGGAAGAGTAGAACCACTAGCAGATTATCATTCACAAGAAGTCCCTAAATTATTATGTGAAACAATCACTAATCCATATACTTCAGACCCCTTCTGCTAAACATAATAAATGTCCCATTTTATATCTGAGATTTTGAGCTGTTTCCCATGCTCCTACCAAGGAAATGCTATATGACCACCAGGTTTGATTGCCCATTGCACAGTAACAAGCCAGTACATGAAACAGCGGGAGTTGCAGCACAGAATGAATATAATAACTGTAGGTTGGCCAAATGAGAAGGTGAGAGGAAACCTCAAATTTGCCTCTCAAGAGGTTTCGGGACCCGATTTGATGACAATACATTTATTGAGAAGAGTGAATAGGGTTGTAACTCTACTTTTAAATCCATGGTTGAAATGCAACTATAGAGTTTTTAAGGGATCTGAACAGATAATGGGCTAAAGGGTGGTGGCCACTGATGAGTCAAGAAGTGAGGGGTGAAGTCATGGGACAGGGAGATGAAGAAACTACATTTCTGTGCTGAGTAGGTTCTTTGGGGAGGGTCTTCAGACCAGTTGGCATTAGCCGTCCTGCTGGAATTCAGGATCTGGAAAATACCTTATGCAATTTTTGGGTAAAATGGTCTATCATCAGAGATTCTATCTATAGGAAAAGTGGAGGAGCAGGTGGTCACTGTACTACATGACTCTCAGGTAGCAGCTGCAGAAAAGTCAGTCGAAATGCACCAGTGCACCCTGGTCAATGCCTAACTATAATTCTGCCTATAGCCTAGTGTGTAAGTCTAGCTAGCCCCATGACGGTGATTTCAGTTCCCCCTTGACTTGTTCATTTCCTCAGTCTTGAGGCAGGAGGGAATCAGACAGTGACCACTCTGGTTGCTTCCTGCTGACAAAGGACACAGATAATGGAGGAGTATCTCAGTCAGGATTGAGGAAATGAAACTGTCCTGTAGTGGCCTGTAGATATTGCTGAGTGCCAGGTCTGGGGCTCTTACCCTGCGTAATAAAAACATTAGTGCTCTTGTTAAATTTTGACACAAATTTAACAGAACACTGAATAGTGAGGCAAAGTATGGGCTCTATTAATAAGAGGAAAAGTCCTAATTTTAGGAGCTGATGAAGTCAGCTTTTAGAGCTAATTAAAAGCCCTGAGGCATTCATGAGAAAGTCCAGAGAACAAGTCGGATAATTCTGGGGTGTCTGGAGAAATCTACTGGTTTCACAAGTGTCAGGATAGCTTTTGTATTGTCTTAGCCCAAAATAAAATGCTGTCTGTACTCATAAGTGTGATGTCAGATTGTTTTTCATGCTGAAGATATTTGATTGCTTGGATTTTCTTGATACTGTTTACATTGTGGTAAGCAGATGAATAAATTTCCATATTCAAAATTTATCCCATAAATTATTTCACATGTATACAAGATCAATGCAGAATTCAGAAGTCTTTTTTTTTTTTTTTTAACATGGTAACCCTGTTTGTAAAAACAGGGCAGGATCAGTTACACATGACAGACAACAAGTGTGGTAGGCAGGGTGATGTGCCGCCCTCCCCTTGCCCAAGATGTCTTCATCCTACTGCTGGCAACTTGTGAATATGTTACCTTACATGACAAAAGGCACTCTGCAGGTGTGACTAAGTTAAGGTTCTTGAGAACATTATCCTGGAATATCCAGATGGGCCCAGTGTCATCACAAGGTGCCTTATAAGGGAAAGAGGGAGGCAGGAGCATTAGAGAGGGGGATGTGATGACAGGAGCAAAGCTGGAGTGGTATAGTCATGGCCACAGCCAAGGAATGCAGGCTGCCTAAAGGAGATGGAAAAGGCAAAGAATGTTCTCCCCTGTAGCTTCTAGAAGAAACGTAACCCTTGATTTTAGCTTCTTAACACCCGTTTTGGACTTCCTAACACCAGAACTATAAAATAATTAATTCATTTTGTTTTAAGCCAGTAAATTTGTAGTAATTTGCTACAGCATCGTAGAGAATGAATACACCAAGATTTGTAGATAGAGTCTGTATGACGGAGAACCATATGCATCACAATGAATTTGCCTAGACTGAAGTTGCATTAGTGGTGGAGCGGGGGAAGGGCCGGGAGAGTGGGAGAGAAAAAGAAAGATAATTTTGTGAAAGCTCTTAGGCTAGCTGGAACTTCAGTCCTACTTTTTTTTTCTGTTTCTCTAATTTGAGTAGAATATTCCCTCTTTCTGTATTTCTTCCTTATGTTGCTTGACCTTCCCTCAAAAGCTAGAGATGAAATGTTTTTATTCAAGTAGTATTAAAATTCATTTAGATTGTTTCAAATTTACCTAAAGGATCAAAGGTAAAGACTACCTGTGAAACTTTCTTCAGCTAATTAGGAAACAGGTCAAATTGGCCTCAAAGTGACTCCTAATTAAAATAATTTTTCGAGTTGAATACTTCCTTTCCTTCTTTAATGATTATTTTAAAATACAGACTTCCAGAGAAGAATAGTAAAACCACAAATACATAATATCTTCGACTCTCAAATTTTTATTTAAATGATGAACAGAAGTGAAAATGGAGATAAACCTCCCTGAGCGTTGGGAATGCCATCCACATATTGGAAACCTCAGGGAATAGAGTTAGCAGGAAGTAATATAAATCAGATTCCTTTCCAGAGAAGGAGCAGCTGCCTGGGAAGTACTCAGAGAAGATGCTAATCAAATCCGTCTACGATCTCCTAATTCAGAGAATGAGAGCCAGGGTGAGGGAAGACCATAGGGCATGTGGAGCCCTCTGCCACCTGGAAGTCACTGGGTGCTCCTGTAGGCCACAGGTGATGGGGTGATGAGAACAGGAAAGGAGCATGGTCTCCAGCAATGGCCTATTCCTGGAGGTTGGGTTATGCTAAAGAGAAAGCTGAATATCAGGACAGCTTGTGTCTACCTTTGTGTTTTTTCAAACACAGGGAAGAAATATCAAAGTACTCTGAGATTATAAATTAACCACCTACCTACTTACTTCCCTAGGTTTGCTGGGTCTCTCTATAAGCTAATACAAAAGTACAGTAAATGTCATTTTTTTTTTTTAATTCTGAATTTAAGAATTTCAGGAAGGTGCTTGATATAGTTTGCCTGTGTTCCCTCCCAAATCTCATCTTGAATTGTAACTCCCATAATTCCTATGTGTCATTGGAAGGACTCGGTGTGGGGTAATTGAATGATAGGGGTGGGTCTTTTCCATACTGTTCTTGTGATAGTGAATAAGTCTCAAGGAGATAGGATGGTTTTATAAAGGGCATTTCCCATGCACGTGCTGTCTTGCCTCCCACCATGTAAGATCTGACTTTGCTCCTCATTCTCCTTCCACCATGGTTGTGAGGCCTCCCCAGCCATGTGGAATTGTGAGTTCATTAAGCCTCTTTTTCTTTATAAATTATAGTCTTGGGTATCTCTTTATTAACAGTGTGTGAACAGACTAATACAATGCTTATCCCTTGAAATAAGTATAACTAATGTTTAACTATAAACTAATATATAATGATGAACAAATGAAAAATAACTTTATGCAAAAATATTACATGTCAACTGGAAGGAAAGTTTAGAGAATCTCTCATTTTCGATTATAAATGATTGAAGAGGACATTTCATCTTTGAATCAAGTTCCAGCATTTATTAATATAGCTCAGGGGAGTCCTCATAAAGAATAAAAATATATATTGTCTGGTTGAGGGATTATAAACAATACAGGTGGAGTGTGATAGATGAGTTTTTGTAAAAATCACATTGGAAAAATAGTAGACACATGAGAAATTTAAAGGTTATATGGAAAAGATAAAAAGAGGAAAGTAAAAAATAAAAGATCATTTTTCCTACTTGCCTACAGTTGGTTGATATATCTGAAAACTGTCTTAAAAGTTACTGTCCTGCCTAGGCACAATGGCTCACGCCTGTAATCCCAGCTCTTTGGGAAGCCCAAGGCAGGCGGATCATCTGAGGTCAGGATTTCAAGACCAGCCTGACCAACATGGTGAAACTCTGTCTCTCCACTAAAAATTTTTAAAAATTAGCCATGCATGGTGGCACGTGCCTGTAATCCCAGCTACTTGGGAGGCTGAGGCAAGAGAATCACTGGAATCAGGAGGTAGAGGTTGTAGTGAGCCGAGATCATGCCACTGCACTCCAGCCTGGGTGACAGAGTGAGACTCTGTCTCAAAAAAAAAAAAAAAAGTTACTGTCCAGTTATAGGACTCAACAACTGATTCTGCAATACAAGGAACAGAAGTGACTAATGTACTCCTACTACAGGAAGACTTCTCTGGACAACCTCCAGAGAAGGAGAATCCTGGCAGTGGTGAAAATCTGGATAACATGGATTAATGTCCTTGGCCTGCTCTTGATCAAGGATAAGAAACAGTTTAACCATAGATCATGCACCCAATTTGATGACAATACATTTATTGAGAAGAGTGAGTAGGGTTGCAACTCTACTTTTAAATCTATGGTTGAATTGCAACTATAGGTTGGCTACAAATACGAGAGTTTGGAAAAGATTAATGCAAATGTTCTGTGAGAATCAATTGTTTATATTAAACTCCCGATAAAAATTATTGTTATTTTATTACTTTTTTTGTAAATGGTATGCTACAATCCTTTATATAGGCAAAATTTGTAATACATCTGTGTGTGTCTTCTCATACACACACACACACACACACACACACACGTTTTTCCAGAGCCAGTTATTAAACATTTACCAGCACATCACTGTTTATGATATTTCTTAAAAATCAATTAGAAATAACTGAAAAATTAACTGTATATAAAATAAATATAAAAAACTTATGGGTATATTTTATTTAATAAAATTGAGAGTAGGGTTTGATTTGTTAATTGAGAAACTATTAAAGGAGAGAATCATTAAAACTTATACATATACCTAAAATACATGCTTTCAACTTAAAGTAAATATGACAATTTGCAAATTTAGGAGGCCGTTTCTTTTAGTGTGTGTGCACTCATTAAAATTCCACTTGGTATTTCTTGTGTAAATTACATTAATTAATGCAAGACTTTGAGGACATCTGCAACCTGATCTGTGTAACTTGCCCAAGTTTGCACAAGCAGGTAAGTTTTAGAGCTGAGATTTGACCCCAGGTAGTATGAAGACAGAATCTGTATTTTTTTTTTATGTTAAGAATGCTGCTTTTTATTTATTAGGCATTCAACAATCAACAACAGTATTTAGTCCACAAGGTTATATTCGGAGCTTTACTATGTTTTTTTCCCATTGGATTCTCTTGACTCTACTAACATTTTAGGATACCTGATCTCAGAGAAGTTCAAAGAAAACTCAAGTTAGAATTCAATTACTCCCTAGTTCCTTGTAATTAAATAATAAGGTTAAATTTTAGCAACATATGTTAATATTATAAAATTTTAATCCCTGAAAATTGGAATTGGATCTGGTCTCAGTAACTGACACATTTCACTTTTTGGGCTATTCACAAAGGACATTTCAATGCTATTGTTTTTCCTATTTTTCTTAGAACCTGTGTTCTTAAGTACAGTGCACTGCCCTGAGGCACCCTCTGTAGATGCTGGAGAGCAACCCATCGGCCAGGAGTATTCATTGTGCAGGAGGCATCAATGTGTGTGACAGAGACATAGGAGGACATGGAGAAATCAGTTACAAGAGTTACGATAGCTTTATTTGATAACAACAATAACTCATTTAAACATATCATAAAACTCTCATTTTAAAAGCACAATGAGATACCACTTTTCACCTAGTAGGATGGCTGGAATCCAAGGGCCAGATAATAACAAGTGTTGATGTGGATGTGGAGAAATTTGAACTCTCATACATTGCTGGTGGGAATGCAAAATGTGTAGCTGGAGACAGTCTGAAAGTGATTCAATGGTTAAGTAGAGTTTCCATATGATCCAGCAATTCTGCTTCTATGTATCTACCCAAGATAAATGAAAACATGTGTCTTCACAAAAACTTGTACATGAATGTTTATAGAAGCATTCTTCACAATAACCAAAAAATTAAAACCCATATTTCCAACTGTTTTTAAAATCCCAAGAAAAACATTAAGATAGATGCTAATATGAAATACACTTGTTCTATTTGAAGAAAATGTTACAGCTTTGATGAGACCTAGAAGAAGATGAAAAAAGGGATGTGTATTTATGTAAACAGAATTTTGTGCCATGTGTATGGATAATGTGTCAGAAAACTCAATATTGTAAACATATTAATTCATCCCACATTACTTTTTAAAATTTAGGCAAATTATTTAATTTCAATAGAAATATCATCTTTCTCCATTTTGTATTTAATAGAATTCTAAAGGTTACTTACAATTTTAAAGCTGATGAGAATTGTCTTGACATTTTAAAAAGAAGAGAGACTTACTTTACCACATATAAGATGTTATTTAATTTTAACACTTGTACAAAATGTGAAAAGGAAGTTATTTTAATTAAACAGAAGGAATCAGGAACATAATTTAATAATAATTGAATTTGTATACAAAATAATTGAGGATAGGAACAATTCTTGAATAAATTATAATAAGATATTATTAGGAAATAAAATTCAATTTGACTCCTACCTTATATTGCAATAAATTACAGATGAATTTTAAAATGTAACCTACTGAAAACATAAAGTCATAAAAGAACTGAAATAGACTAAATGCAGGTGATGTCAGTTAAAGAACATCCTAGAGACAAAGATTGTACAAGAAATCATAAATCAACATTTTGACATGTACAAAAATGTAAATATTCTGTATATCAAAAAGTAATGTGAAATTTAAAGTGAAATAGCAAACAGGGAAACATGTATGCACAATATAAATGCTTCCTATCTGTAATATATACAGAGCTTTTACAAATCACTAAGAAAAAGACAGCAAAAAATACGTCACGTATACTAGTAATTATTTAATTAAACATCCACTTATGAAAACATGTTGCTATGCACAACTAATAAATTAAGTGCAAATATACAGTTAATGAGATGTTATCTTTTACATAATTAGAAAGAAACTTAAAAGCATGATTATCACTGTTGTCAAGAATGAAATAAAAGAGACATTCTTGAAAATCTTTACTTTATATACAAATTTCTATGGCCGTTTCAGAGAGGCATTATCCTATGGGAGTAATTAGTGATGTTAGAAGACTAACATGTAAGGACATTCATGATTGTGTTATTTATTTTTACCAGAAATAACTAAACAAAAGCAACCTTAATAGCTCCAAATATGCCCAGCAAACTTTGGTACATCCATTTAATTGAAAATTATGTAGCCACTAACAAGTACAGTTTCAAAGCATTTAATTATATGAGAAAATGCTCATGATATATCAAGTCCAAAACTTAATGTACACAAATCCAAGTATTTTCTATATGGACACCCAAATTGTCCTCACACACGCATGCACTAAATCATGTTTATAAAAACACTCACAGATGAACTCTTTATGTTAAAATATTTGTGATGATTTTCTCTAGTTAATATTACAAAAATTTATATTTTCTTCTGAAGGTTTTAAAATTTTTCCCAATTTTCTATAGTATATCTATTTGCTTTTATAAGTAGGAGCTAGGTTATTAAAATAAAACCACAAGTTTTAAATTGAAAATATTGCATTGATTTTTCCAATTGAATAATAAATATTAAATTAACAAACATTCATTGAAAAGCTTCTATATCCCCAGCACAATTCTAGGCACAACAGTCACAAAGAAAATTTCTGTCCTTTAGAACCTTACATCCCACTTAGCAATCACACACAAACACCTCCCCCAGACTGATGCCAAAAAGTGTGTGTTTGGGGAGCTCAAAGTAACTAAATGGAGGATCATAAGTCTCATGTTCTAATGACTCAACTAACTCAAAATGCATTCTCTATCTATGTAAACATTGGTCAACTGTGGATACCTCATAGGTAAGCCACAAATTTATGTCAGAGTGGTCAGGTACCTGATGGCATAACAGAAGATATGCATAGCTTAAGTCCAGGCTTATTATCTTTCCTAAAACTCAGACACTGTAATTCTGGTTTTCCAAAACTCAGCATTTCAAGTGTCTGTGTCTTTATCGAAGATTCATCATTTTTCTGTCCCACAGTTTATGCAAATTCATTAGTAGTCTTGGATCCACAAAGACATGCCTATTTATAGCCAATGGGGTAAGAGATTTATTCTATCTCTTCTGTCATTTAAACAAATTCAGTCATATCCACATTCTTTCACTCATCTTAGATTCTAAATTTCTGGAGGACAGAGACCCTACAGGCTATTCTGAAATCTGTATAGACACTAACTTAATCACATAAATTATTAATAAATACACGAATGCTTCAGGATGATTAACACTGGGTTATTCAGTACATAGGAAACTGCGCATTATCTGATTAACGACTTACCTGGGGTGGTGTATAAATATGCTCTTACAAACATGTCTATACAAGCTTTGCTTGCTGTGATGAAAATCATGTTTCCAGACTATTTACACAAAATTAAGCTGACACTGCCAAAAAAAAATGAGTTACTCTTAGTTGTGAGAATGTATATCCTTTTATAGCAGCCTATGCTACTGGGGTGGGGCAGGACAAAGAATGATCATATTCAAGGAAGGAGAATATTGTCAGGACTAGATTATTTCTACATAAAATCTTATATTGAGTATGTGAAGAAATGGCTTAAAGTAAGCCCCATATTTAATTTGTGCTATATTTTCCCTTCCTGAGAAAAAAGATTTTGGCTATTCTAGCACATTCACCATTTTGCTTAAGACACATGTCCAGTTATTAGGAGAACTAAGAAATGCTCCAAAATCTGCATAGAGCTCAGAAGAAAATTATCATATTACTTCCTAAAACCAGCATGTTTAAACTTCCACATCATCATAATACTCTGTAGAGCTTTTACAAACAATTTCCTGGGCCCCATTCTCAGCAATTATAGTTTCAGTAGATTTGGCTTGAACCAAGAATTGCTACTAAAACAAAAACAAAGAAACCTTATAAGGATAATTCTGATATGCCCTAAAGGCAGAGAACTACCACCTAAAGATATATTAATATCTCCTCAATAATTTTAAAAATCATGTCAGGAAATTAATTGAGCATGGGCAACATGGCAAGTCCCTGTCTGTACAACAAAATTAAGAATTAGCTGAGTGTGGTGGTGCTCGCCTATGGTCCCAGGTGCTCAGGAGGCTGAGGTGAGGAGGATCACTTGGGCCCAGGAGATTGATGATGCACTGAGCCATGGTCACACAACTGAACTCCAGCCTGGGTGACAGAGAACCTGTTCCAAAAACAAAACAAAACAATACAAAACCCAGAAAATTAATTGTTCATATATCTGAGTTTTTCATAACCTAGATATATCAACTTAATTCAATTCTGCCAATATTTATGAAGTACCTATTGTATATAAGTAACTTTGCTTTAGTTGGGGGAATACCAAGACATGCTAAAAAATCAAACAAACAAACCTATTACACAATTACATAAGTAATTAAATTTCAAGGGAGAATCTATAGAATCTACAAGATATGGAAACAGTGCTATCCTCATAGCATCTTTTGAAGTTTAAAGGGGAAGAAGTCTTACCAATCTTATCAAATTATGAAAATCATATTAAATACAGAGTTTTTGAGATAGACATTGAGGGACTGATGGGGATGTGACAAACTGAACTGCAGAGCAGGACAGGGCAGGGCACTACTGAAGTAGGGAACAGAAAACTATGGGGCAAATTGTCTGGAGCTTAAATAGAAAAGGTAAAGTGAGAAAGTTATTTTGGAAAATTAATTCTATAGGCAACAAACCAGTCTAACAAAAAGAAAATAATTCCCTTACAACCATAGTACTTAATAAAAACTCATTTTCAAAGAAAGCTTAAAAAAAGAATAGTAATACCAAAGGAATGAATTAGGGGGGAAAAAATGAGGTTATGATGTGATATGGTTTGACTCTGTATTCCCACCCAAATCTCATGTTGAATTGTAATTTCCAGTGTTGTGGTAGGAACCTGCCGGGTGGTGATTTAATCATGGAGGTGGATTTACCCCTTGCTGTTCTTGTGATATAGAGTGACTTCTCACGAGATCTGAAAGTGTGTGGCACTTCCCCCTTCACACACTCTCCTGTTGCCATGTGAAGATGTGCTGGCTTCCCTTTCACCTTCTGCCATGATTGTAAGTTTCCTGAGGTTTCTCCAGCCATGGCTCCTATACAGCCTATGGAACTGAGTCAATTAAACTTATTTTCTTTATAAATCACCTAATATCAGGTAGTTCTTTATAGCAATGTGAGAATGGACAAACACACGGTGTTAAAGAAATAAAATCAGGAACAAAACAACAATATTAAGAACATATATGTCAGAAACTATAATAAAGAGAATACTATGCCTGAAATTTAATTATTAAAATAAGGCATAAGCATTAGTGCAGAGGATAAATATAAAAAATTAAAACATTTAAATAAATTATGCCATATTTCATTAAATCAAAGGTGCCATTATTTGTAAGTCATGCTATCATTCTGTGTACCACTGAAACAGGAAAAGTGCTACAATTACACTATAATGTAATGCTGTATTATTTCTTAGAATTGTTATATTTACCAAAGGAGCTTATTTAATCTTTAATCTTAAACATAGATTATTTTGTACACATAGCATTTTGCTGCACACAAAAAAGGATACTATAAATATAATATATTAGTTAAGACAGTGCTAGTTCTTCACATGGTATCCAATTGTTCTGAATCACTTTTCAACTCGGAGTTATTGATATCTGTGTTTTCTTCATTAAATATCTCGACAATGGCAACATAATAACATGACATCATTTAATTGTGACTACTATAGCTTAGTAAGAAAATACAGCATTGAGTCATTGCTCCATTGATAAATATTTGTTTCAAAGGTAATCCAACATACAAATAATGTGTCTGAATAAAAATTAAAAGAACGGATTTTTGAAGGTGTATTCAAAATTGTAAGAGAAAGATATTCATGGAATAAGTTATACTCTGTTTCAAAAACAGATATACATATTTATATTTATATATATTTACACATACATACATATATAAAATTTAGGTATGAAAGAAATGCTTATTAAGATGTTACATTTCGAGTCTGGGAAGCTGCCGACCCGCCCCACCCCGCCGGTGCGGAAGAGCCGGGCGCGGGATGGGCCTCGGGCCCGGAAGGCGGCGGGGTGCCCTGAGGAAGGGCCCGGGCCGCCCTGGTAACGCGCGCGTCCCGGGCTGCAGGCTCGGTCTTCGGGCCGATTTGGGGGTCTCCAGGCCACGGAAGACCGTGACGGGGCTCTCTGGCTTCCCAGCTCCTCCCGGCTCTTCCCGCTTCGGAAGAGGAGTGTGAGCCCCTTGAGCGATGTTTCTCAAAGTGGGGTTTGCGGGCAGATCCCCAAATCTTTCTGAGGCAGACTTTCTGAGGAGCTCTGTGCTGTGGCCTGAGTGTCTTCGTTTTCCCAAGCGTCCCTGATGGTTTTGATGCAGGTGATCATAGGACCGCACTCTGGGGGACATTGTCCCCGAGGGCTGGACACTTTCCACATAGCAGGGAGCCTAACTGGGTGCTTTTGAGGATGGGGCCTGCGGAGTGCCCCCCTGGTGTGGCCTTGGAATGGTGATGTTCTTCTCCTTAGGAGAGACTGCCTGGGGTTTGGGTAGGAGGAGTAGCTCTTAAATCCTGGGGATCAGGGTGCTGCTGTGTTATTGTAACCAAGTCTTGAGAGGGACAGATGCTTAGAGAGTGAAAGGGCTGGGTCAGGAGCCATAGGGGTGAAACAGTGCTGGAGGAGCCGGTGTGGGGTGAAGCAGGAGGAACTTGGGGTCCGTTCT
>NW_012115511.1:184844-192621 GCF_000951035.1 Colobus angolensis palliatus | reverse complement strand
TTTATATATATTTACACATACATACATATATAAAATTTAGGTATGAAAGAAATGCTTATTAAGATGTTACATTTCAAAAAATAGGCTGTGTAGTACATGATGTAAACAAATGGGACTGAGATTCAAACTGCCCAAGTTCAGATCACAGTCTTTCCAGTTACCATCTGTGTCCTCCCAGGCAATCTCTGTTACCTCTCTGGGGGTGGAAGTAATACACCACTGATAGGGTTGTCACGCAGATTAAACAACTATCAATAAGTGTGTTCAATAACTGTTAGGTACCTGTTACAGCATTCAGAGAGTTTCACTCTGGCCGACGTGGAGTAACAGAGACTGGATTTACTCTCCCACCTGAAATTAGAAAATTGGGCCAACCGTATGACACTAAGGATTTTAAGACATTAATATCATACAACAAACCATAAGGATCCCTGAGACACTGGTAAGAAGTGAGGTGAGTTCTGTCGTTGCCACATTTTTTTGCCTGGTTTCCAGGCCATAATGTAGGTAGGGGGACTCCAGACAGAGTCCATTGGTTTCCCAGAGTTGAGTTGATGGAGATGGGAGTCCATGAAGGCTCAGGGCAAAGGACTGGAGAAGAGAGAGCTGCAGAGACAGTAAGATCTGAAGATTTGCAGAGGGTCCCTTCAGTCTTCAGCTGAGTAGAGATCAACATGTGCTTGTAAGGAAGCTACCTGAGGGCAGGGAGAGAATCACCTGAAAGAATTAGGGAAAATAACTTCCGAGGTTCACACAAAGTCAGAAACTGTTCCTGTTCCCAAGAGCCAGATTGGGAAACCCCATAACTCGCGGGACATGCAGTAGAGTAGCAAGATACTTTTGTTGTAGGAAAGAATTAGCTCTAGACACAGTGCTGCTCAGTCCAGCCTGACAAAGTTGAGAAGCAAGACCCGAAACCCTTGGAATGTGTCTGATCAAATCTTTTGCCTATGTTTTCAGTTGGGTTTTTGTTTTTTATTATTGAGTGTTGAAGGTCTTTATCAGATATGTGGCTTGCAAATACTTTGTTCCAATGCATGGTTTTGTATTTTCATCCTCTAAATAATGTCTTTCAAAGGGCAAAAATTCTCATTAAATTTCAATTTATTAATATATACACACAAATGTTCATGGCAGCTTTATTAGTATTAGCAAAAAACTAGAAACAATGCAAATGCTATCAACAGGTAAATAAATAAATAAATCTTGGTATATTCATACAATGGAATGCTACTCAGTGATATAAATATTCCCTTATGCAAAAATGTGAGTGCATCTCAAAATAATTGTGCTTAGCGAAAGAAACCAAACCCTCAACCCTCCTCCAAAAGAGTATATACTGTGTGGTTTCATTTACATATAGCTCTAGAAAATAAAAGCTAATGGGCAGTGAGTAAAAGCAGATCAGTGGTTGACTAAAGAGTGGGGAATGAGAGAGTTGGAGTGGGGAGGACAAAACGATTACAAAGAAGCACAAGGGCCTGGCGTGCTGGGTCATGCCTGTAATCGCAGCACTTTGGGAGGGAGAAACAGGCAGATCTCCTGAAGTTAGGAGTTCGAGACCAGCCTGGTCAACTTGGTGAAACCCTATCTCTACTAAAATACAAAAAATTAGGAGGGTGTGGTGGTGCACACCTGTAATTTCAGCTACTAGGGAGGTTGAGACAGGAGAATCACTTGAACTTGGGAGGCGGAGGTTGCAGGGAGCTGAGATTGCACCACTGCACTCCAGCCTGGGCGACAGAGAAAGACTCTGTCTGAAAAAAGAAAAAAAAAGATACAAGATCACATTTGGGAGTGGTGGGTGTGCTCATTATCTTCATGGTGGAGACTATTTCATGGAAATATATATATACACACACATTTTAAAACATCAGATTGTATACTATAATATGTGCAATTCATTGTGTGTGAATTATACCTCAATAAAGCTCTAAAAATTAGTCACTCGGCCATGTAAGCACAAAAACCAAATACAAAGAAAAAAAAATCAAGCTAACTTCAGGTTTCTCCGTTGCCATATCATTTTATTTTATTTACCTAGTGATTTTAAAAAGGCCATTGACAGACTTTATCTAGTATGTAAGAACCCTGAGCATACAGCATCGGTGATGCTTTTTTACAAAGAAGTAAATAATTATGAATCATTCCATGTTGGTGACTCTGTAGACTAGTGCAGGGTGCTGTTGGAAGGTATCCTGGAAGCCCTGATTCAGTCTGAGTATCCAAAGGTGGTGTCCCCAGGGAAGTGACATCTGTGCTAAGAAAAGAGACCTTCTGGTTGAAAAGAAGTCAAAAGAGTATTTTTGGAAGAAAGAGCCTGTGTACCTGAGGTTTTCTCTTATAGGCAATTAAAATCTACTTTAGAAAATATGGTACCAGACCTGATTCAAATATTTAAGAACTTGGCTAAAGTCACACTAGTAAATGGCAAAGACTATACAAAACCTAAACAGCTCTATTTGACCTATATGATCCCCAAAAGAAGTTTATAACTTAATCATATGAGCTAAAAAGGGGAAGAGTCAGACTGCCTCTGGGAAAATACAGAAGATCTATGCAGAAGTTTTCAAATGTCTCCGCTTTTTAAAAGACTTCCAGTGTTTCTTGCTGGATAAATTCCAAATAGGTTTGCAGGATATATAAAATCTGCACCATTTGCTCTGGGCTTACTCTTCTATGTGTACTCATCAGCCTTTCTTTTTCACGCTCCTGTCATATTGAAAAACCTCCAACTTTCACAGGCACTACTGTCTTACTCCTTTGCCGGTATTGCTCCCTCTGCCCCACCTTGCCTGAGAGTGATAATGCTGTGTGTTAAGACTCTTCTAATGGAATGCTCACTGAGTGGTTTGACCCTATCCTTTAGCCAACATAGAGGATCTGAGTCATCAAACCCGCCCTCCATCCCTGTCATGGCATCTTTAAAAATACATGTCAGTTTTCAAACCATTTTTAAAAATAAGAGATGGAGTGTCACTATGTTACCCAGGCTGAAGTGCCGTGGCTCTTCACAGGCACAATCATAGTGTAGTATAGCCTGAAACTCCAAGGCTCAAGCAATCCTCCTGCCTCGGCCTCCTAAGTAGCTGAGACAACCTTACAAGAAATGATGACAGAGACATTTGAAAGTTAAGCAGCTTCATACTGCAGCATTTCATGAGTTGATAGGAAACACTGAATATCTCAGGGAAAGAACATTTTGGAAGAGTTGGAATCACATTCTTAAGCAGTAGTTTTCAAACATTTTTAACAGTGGGGCCCCCTTTTTTTTTTCCACATGAAACCACAACTGTAATTCCATCTTACAATACAGATTAAAATAGGCCTTTCTGAATAAAAGTTTAATTTATAATTTCATACTTGTAAGGTAATCAATAAGAACCAAGAGGCTATTTAGGGAACAACAAATTGTAGTACCTAACACACTTGAGTGTATGTGCTTTTTAATTACTGTTTTAAAAAAGTTTTAATTATGGTTTTTAAGAAGTCACTCGAACATTTGCAGACCCTGAAGCAGACTTCAGTCTGACTTGGAAATTACTGTACTGCCTTAAGTCAGAAGTAGGGCTTAGACTGGAATCAATGGGTATTCAGGAAATTCAATGGTGTTGCTTGATTTAAGCCCAGGTCTTTCCAGTTCTGAAACCCATGCTCTTTCTCCATTGCATCACTGTTCCCTAGGCTTTGCAAATTTGCCCTGAGGAGTTACAGACAGGCATTTGCACAGTCCTGAGCCTCTAATTAACAAAGCAGAAAATGCACTGCTTCATGTGGGAAGCAGAGGACCCTGGACAACCCTGGACAACTCTGCAAACTCCTCATTCCCCTGAGAGGAGTGCCAGGCCAGATCGTGCAACCTTTTAGGAAAATGCATTTGGTGAGGCCACAGTTAACTGGAATTGGGCAACTTAACAATGATGAAAGGCAAGGGTATTTGACTTTGTCCGAATACTTTCAGGATCAGGCAGTATCAAGTGCATTTGTGAGGTTCCTTTACCTCAATAGAAGCAAATAGCTTCTAAGTGAAGTGACTGAGAACAAGCTTAGAGGAAATCTGAGCTACCACCAAACCACATGAGGATAATAGGCATCTCAACACAGTGACCGGAGTCATGTACTGCTAATACACACAGACGCTGTGGGCTTCAGCCCATCTCAAAAGGCAGAGAGGTTGCACGGTATATTAAATGCACTGATTTTTACAGCTAACATCTGGCCTCCAGGACAGCTGTGGTTAGGTTTAGTGAAAAACTTCAGTGAAAAATGGTTAAGTCAAAATATTTGGCCTCTCCATTTGCATTAAAGCAGTTTGTTAATCAGTCAATCTGCATTGGGACTTGATATTTACTAGTTTTATTTTACTTGAGGCAAGAATAAACTTCTCAAAAAAAGTTAAATATCACCCCTTGGACTCAAGGGAGTCTTACTCATATAGTGCTGTCTTTTCGGTTTGAAAAACATATATTTTTATTGTTATGAAATTAAGAATGTTTCTCTTAACATCCCTTGAGTCTTACTCATACTGGAGTCGCTTGGCCCTTGATGATGAGTAAACAGAGAATAAAGAGTGTAAAATGATTATCATCTAAGCCTCCCTGCATGTCTGAGATTTTGAATAAAAGGGTAGTTAGCATGAATAACAACTCCTACATCATACACATGAAAACAAGACGGAGGGGTTTTATATTCAGTGCAGAAAAGTTGTCTCTCAAAATCTGTTGAGTCCACTTTGCAGTCTGTTTCTAATCTCTCAGAAAACACAACATGGGTTTAATGTGACCCTGAAGGATGTCAGGAAAACAGGGCTTGCCCTCTGATCCCCTGTGTGAAGCTTGTTGAATTAGTCTGAGCACATTTGAAATGAATCAAGATGGTGAACATCTGCCTCCCTTTGTTAGAAGAATCCTTCAATTTATAAATAAACACTTCATCTGGCAAAGATGGTGAATTCCTTCAGTCCATGTTGTCTTTCTTGAGCAACTTGAGCATGGGGCCAGTGGCACAAGGTGCATTCTGAATCCCATCAAGGGGCACAGAGAATGAAAACTAATTAGCTAATACTAATACCTTGCAGGCTTCTGCCTAGTCCTGTGTGGCAACTGATTCAGCTACCTGGAAGACACTTGGGAAACTATCTGGACTTTCTTGACTTTCACAACTATATGACCCAGAGGTGCTTGAGGCCCCTGAGAGAGAAACACTCCTCAGTCAGCATTTCCTAATTGTGGAAACGTGGAAGAGGCCACAAAGACAGTCGCCTGCCTCTCAGCGCCCTTCTACTATCACTACTATTGCCACTACTATCACCACTTTCACTACTATCAGGAGGGTAAAGGAGACCCAGAGGAGATAATTCTTTTAAGGGGCTGGGGACATTAGAAAATAGGACGTTTAAGGAGAGGTTGGGCCTTCTACACCTCTTGCATACCCCAGTTTCCTTCTCCAGCTCTCATGAATGCTTTACTATAGCTCTTCAGAGTGACCTCAATGATATTGCTTACAGCTCACTTAATGGGTAGGATGCTTCTGTGAATTCAGGAAAATAATTTTTTGCTAGATGTTGCAAAAATTAAATGCCTATATTGAAAGTGAGGCCATTTTTACTAAAAAGATGATTTTTTCATACTTACGTTCCTACTCAATGGATATTGATTTGATTTGAATAATAAATTATTACAATGTGATTTTGGGCATGATACTCAACTCCTGTAGGAAAGTTTCTCTAGCTCAAAAACAATGAGGATACTGATAGCTGAAGAGTAGTCTTCACAATGTGTCTTCACTTACATTCGTAATTAGTGACCTCAAAATAATCCTGTGATGAGGAGATGATCAATCCATTTAACATAAGGTTAAAAACCTATTTTTTTAATTTAAGAAGGATAAATGTAACTATTTTAAAGTTAAGGAAGATATTTGAACTTGCTAAGATGTGGAATGGAACTAAGACCTAATCTTCCCATTTCTCAGTCCTGTGTTCCTTCCAAAGCACTAAATCCAATGCACCAAAATAAATAAATAAATAAATAAAACTGAAAACTGTCACCAACTCACTTCTTTCAAGGCTTAACTGAAAGAGAGACATTCTGGTTTTGTTCACATGTCAGGCTAGGTACCTGGATGAACCCACTGAAGACAAAGAAAGTTGGATAAAATGTAGTTTTGAAAATATTATGAAAACCACCACTCAGTGGTTCTGAGATAAATTGCTTGAGAGTAGAGATTACTGTCTGTTTTTTACATCGCTGTGTTCCCAACACATAGAATAGTAGTTGGAATATTGCAGGGACTTCACAAATATTTGTTGAACGATTGATTTGGTGAGCTAGCAAGAAAGTAATGTTTGCTCAGACCAAAATCTAAGGGAAGATGAGAACATAGAGAGACAAATATAGAATTTCATTCGGCATTTTTACCTTGAGAATATTTTCAGAACCTAACAATTTAAGCTGTTATGAGCCTGTGAGGTGTAGAGATCAGAAAATAAAGTACAGGTCCCTTTAAGTGACAGTGTTGAACAGGAGACCTCGCTGGATAAGGTTGAAACACCAAAAGTCTTTATCTTAAGCGTAAGTATGAACTATAAATAAACTCTCCCCATCCTCCTATCAGAAAATGGGAAAAAGAGAAAAGAGGTGGGGGAGAATTGTGTGTTTTCAAATCCTGGCACTGAGTGAAAGGGGAAAATAGACTCTGAGAAATTGTATTTAAGGTTAGATCTCGTGTGTGTTCACTGCCTCAATTCCATAGTATTTGGATGACTCAAAAAACTGAGAATGGAATTTAGTTTAAATAATCCTGGAAGAGTTGTCAACTGGCAGAGGAAAGTAATAATTGTCTTTAGAAGTATTCACCTTTGTCTCAATCTAAGGAGATTTCCACACACACACAAGTTACATAGGAAAATCAACAGCTCACATTTTAGAAGTCATGAGACAGATGAAGTAGCAAGATACTGTTGAGTGAGAAACAGCAGAGAGTTAAACACTATCGGTGAAGACTTATAATGTGAAAATAAAAGCGGATTCAAGAGAAAAATCAAATAATATTCTAAAAAGGAAATGTATTGCAAGAATTTAAAACTCAGTGGGTACATCTGAAAACATCACACAGAGCTAAGGATTTCGATGGTACACTGGAAAACTGGGCTGAAGGCTATAATCCATAATCTGGCACAAAAAAGCCAAAGAAATACATATAGATTATAAAAGAGTTAAGAGACACGGAGGGTGAATTTAAAGATCTGATCTCTATTTAATTGGAGTTTCAGAAAGAGAAGAAAGAAAGAATACAGCAAAAGCAACGTTTGAGGAGAGAATCACGAGAAACTTTCAGAGAAAGAGATTTAAAATTTTTGATATCTAAAAGGATAAACAAAGTGGTAGTCACAATAAGGAACATCATGTTAACACTGGAAAGCATCAGTGTCAAAGCAGAGATACTAGAGGAAGCCAGAGAGAAGGGACAACTTGCATTCAAAAATGTGTCAGACTAACAGCTAACTTCTTAAAAACCACAACGGAAACCGAAAGACAGTGAAGTGGAATTTTCATGGTACTGAAAGGAAAACAAACAAGCAAACAAGCCCAGAAACTATCCAACTTAGGAATCTATGCCCAAGGAAAATAACTTTCAAGAATGAAATTGGACATTTTTAAAGAAACAAGAACTGAAAGGTTTTGCTGCCCACAGACATTCACTAAAGGAAATCTTTTTTTTTTTTTTTTTTTTTTTTGAGGTTATGTACATTTTATTTTTATTTTTATTTTTTTTA
>NW_012115511.1:159051-183969 GCF_000951035.1 Colobus angolensis palliatus | reverse complement strand
TTGTCAGACGAGTAGATTGCAAAAATTTTCTCCCATTCTGTAGGTTGCCTGTTCACTCTGATGGTAGTTTCTTTTGCTGTGCAGAAGCTCTTAAGTTTAATGAGATCCCATTTGTCAATTTTGGCTTTTGCTGCCGCTGCTTTTGGTGTTTTATCTTTCAAAGTGAAGGAAAGTAAGTTCCAGGTAGAAGCTTTCCAATGCCAGAAGAAACAAAGAGGAAAGAAAATAATACATCTTTGGGTAACATTTAATGACTATTGGATGAATAAATCCATAAGAATTGTCCTGAGATAAAGAGAGAAATAATATACACTACAATAATAGCTTTCCATTAGAGAAGGAGGTGAATGGAGTTAAGATTCTTTCATTCTAAGACGAACTCTACAAGATGTGTGTTTATACGAGGCATATCTCTAAATACAGAGAAGGCTAAAAGTAAAAGGATGAAAAATAAGTATCAGGAAATATTCTATGATAACAACAAAAGCCACTGTAGTTAAGTCAATCATATACAAAATAGATTTTAAAGCAAAAAGATGTCCTAGATACAGGTTAATTTCACATTATACATTGTTCAATTCACCAATAATATACAACAACTCTAAATGTGTATGCACCAAATGACACAGTTCTGCTTGGGAAGCCACAGAGCTGCAGTGGTGTTGCCAGGAAGAACAGAGAGGATGGAGGAGCCTTAGTAATGGCACACTTTAGACCTTTCCAGCAAATACCCTGCAAAGAAAGGACCCACCTTGATTGGAGTCTACTGTAAATAAATTTTAGTTGACAAGGATATGCTTGCTGAGGGCAGCTGAAAAACAAATACATAATATGCACAAGGGATTAAAAGATGAAAAATGTCAAAAAGTGGATACTTTTGTAAGGGAGGGAAATGGAGGGCAGGGCCCCTTGTTTCTTTGTTACAAAAACAATAAGAGTTCAGGTTTCGCAACAGAAGACATCTTGGGTAAGTGAGAAAGCAAGATTGACTAACCAGACAGGTTGTCTTTTAAAGAAGTATCTATCTCTGAAGCAAGAGGACAGAATCTGAGTGAACAAGCCTGTAAAGCCACCCACAGGAATATTCTAATAACTGCATGCTGATAAAGAAGTTCCTTACTCAAAGATGTATTTTTCTTTTAAAGAAATAAAAAGCATTTTAAAAGATGCTCAAATAAAAAGCTGAAAAGAGCATGGTTGAGCAAGTCTATTTCCAGGCATTTACCCTAGAAAAATAAATTATTGATCATGTGTCCCAAGACATCTATTCAAGAATGTATGGGAGTGTGTGTGTGTTTGTGTGTGTACATATTATATATATATATATATATAGGCAGGCCAGGAGCAGTGGCTCACGCCTGTAATCCCAGCATTTTGGGAGGCTAAGGCAGGCGGATCACAAGGTCAGGAGATCAAGACCATCCTGGCTAACACTGGGAAACCCCGTCTCTACTAAAAATACAAAAAATTAACCGGGCATGGTGGCGGGCGCCTGTAGTCCCAGGTACTCGGGAGGCTGAAGCAGGAGAATGGTGTGAACCTGGGAGGCGGAGCTTGCAGTAAGCCTAGATAGCACCACTGTACTCCAGCCTGGGCCACAGGGCAAGACACCGTCTCAAAACAAAACAAAACAAAACAAAAACACACACACACAGTATAACATAAAAGATACACTATCTATATGTAATATATAAACATTATATACATTATAGCTATCTATCGCAAAGCATTTCAATTTCATGCAAATAATTGAAAAAATCCAATGGCCAAATAAATTTTGGCATATTTCTGCAATGGAATACCATAAATGAGTACAAATGAATAAACTACAGCTTCATACATCAGCACAAAAGAATCACAAAAGCGGCCGGGCGCGGTGGCTCACGCCTGTAATCCCAGCACTTTGGGAGGCCGAGACGGGCGGATCACGAGGTCAGGAGATCGAGACCATCCTGGCTAACACGGTGAAACCCTGTCTCTACTAAAAATACAAAAAGTAGCCAGGCGTGGTGGCGGGCGCCTGTAGTCCCAGCTACTCGGGAGACTGAGGCAGGAGAATGGCGTGAACCCAGGAGGCGGAGCTTGCAGTGAGCCGAGATAGCGCCCCTGCACTCCAGCCTGGGGCAGAGAGCGAGACTCCGTGTCAAAAAAAAAAAAAAAAAAAAAAGAATCACAAAAGTATAATAAGACAAATCAAGTCAGAGAAAGTACATACAGTATGATTTCATTTGTATAAATTTCAAAAATAAGCAAAACTAAATAATACATTATTTGGCTACATTCTAAAATTACGTAACATCCTAAAGAAAACCACAATAGTGAGTATCACAAAAGTCAAGACAGTGATTACATTTGGTGGGGAGGTAGGGGTGAAGCACAGAACTCGGTAGCTGAGAAAATGGCGCAATTCATTTATTTACTTGGATGCTGGGTTTTCAGGTGTTTGTTTTTTTTTTAAAAAAAACTCTTTATTCAAATATAGCATATATACACTAAGGTGTACAAATAGAAGCATGCAGCTGAATGAATGAAGCCAGAAATCTCCAGCACACCAGCACCAAAACGCCCTACATCTGACTCTCTATCCTAATGAAGAGAAAGATAGCAAACAAAATCACACAAAATAAGGAATGGTAAGTCACTAACCCTCTCTCAAAGGTAGCTGCTATTCTGACTTTCAACACTATAAATCAGTTTTTCCTGCTTTTGAACTTTATATTAATGGAATTATGTAGTATGCACTCTTTTTTTTAATCTGGCTGCTTTTCCTCAATATTTTATTTATCAAATCGACTCATTTTGTTGCATGCAGAAATAGTTTGTTCATTGCCTGCTTTATTATTTTTAAATTGTACATGTATATTTTATATACTTTTCTGTGTTTATATTATATTTCTCAATAAAGCAAATGAAAATAAAACTTTGAAAGATCAGATTCAGTAGTAAGGAAGTCCTTGTTACTCTCTGCATGTCCATTAAAGTTGTAAATCCTAACAATCCAAATATTTTAGACATTAAATATTTCCAGAGAGTCTGGAAAGAAAGTCATTTCTCAAACACATCAGTCTTTCTACTTTTGCTGCCAAGTTCAGACCAGACACAAGGACAACAAATATGGACTCTGTCAAGTAATTTCGCCTAAAGTGTTTCTAAGACCAAAATTCAAAGAGCAAAAACAAAGAAATGCTACTCAGCCAGATTCCTCCAGTTGAACTGCTCCTAACAAAGTTGCGCAGTAGGTAACTTGTCTCAGGCACCTGGCTCTCACCAGGCTCACCCCCTGCCTCCGCACACCTGTTTGCCCTTTTGCCCTGTCTTTGCCCTTTTGATCTGTAAGTCCTCCTTCTGCACCATGCTCATTCCAGCTTTCTCCATGTGCTCGCCTCTTTAATATTGATAAAAAGAAGGCAGATAAAGTAATTCACAGTGAAATATGAAAAAGAAGTGGTTATTCAGTCTTTCCAGAGGCTGTCAATATTTTACCAGGGCAAAGTTATCAGAAAGCATCGGCTGTGGTAGTAGAATATTGGGGGAGATTTTTGGGTGGGTCTTTTGCATTCCATCAGGTGAGCATCACTCTAACTTGCTTTCAGTGACCCTGTGCCCTTGCAGACTTTGTTTATTCTAAGCAAGGAGACTTCTGACAACAGGAAGAAGGCTTTAGCCTTATTATCTCTGTGGCCTCTAAACCAGAAACCACAATGCAAAGATGAAAGCTAATCTTCATAGCAGAAAAATGTTTCTGAGCTGCTGCCATTGCAAAATATAAAAAAGTCAACCCCTAAAAAGGCCACGATGGAAGAATGCCCAAGTGCTGCCCACTCTTCTGACCAGGCCAAGCAGTGCCTGGAAAATGCCTGCATCTCTAGTTGTGTCTGAGGGTGGAGATTTATTGGTCCACTGGGAAACATGCTTGGGGACAGCTGCCTGAAGCCAGACCTGGGCCTGCTTCCAGCTGAATCTGAAACTGTTTCTCTGAGGATATTGCTTTCCCTGCACCCTTCTCTCGGGTGGGTGTTCATCCTTCCATCTAGGGAGACTGTACTTTCAGATTTGTCTCAGAGTCCTAGTTGGTGACTGCTGTCCTAGAATCCACTTTGGTTTGCATTCGTCCAGGATTTTTTATTTTCTAACAAGGTATTAGTAGAAGTAGTTACATTAAAGTATGTTGGGAAAGGCTGGATAAACCTCTACTTTGTAACTCCAGCTTTTGCCAGGGTCTCATCTGGGAGGGTGGTGACTAGTGAGCAGAGTTCTTATTTTATTGCCTGGTTACAGCAGAAAGACAACCCATGATAACTTACTCTCTTGCCTTGAGTCTTCTTAGATTAAACGCTACTTTTGTGCATGCAGGATACTGGCTGACAAACTAGAGCTGGGTTGGACAACCACAGCAAGAAACATCTCAATTCTTCCAATCCCCAGTGATACGATACAAGAAGCATTCCAGCCAGGACTTCAGCCTGAAAGATACAAGAAGCCACAAGGCCACTAGTCAGATCTTATGCCAAGGAAGTGGTTGAACTGAGACCCAAACGTGAATATATTTAACTTGAAAACTCATACTCTTAAGCACATTACCAACCACTCCTCACTTTCACTAAAGATTACGGCAAAAGATGCAGCCCATCATCTACTCTATGTTTCTTTCTTCCTAGGTGAATTCCATATCCATGCAGTCAGTTGCATCATTGTGTCAAGGTCACAGCTCCATGCCAACTGCTACACTTGAGTGGTTAAAACCTGGTAGGAACTCTGAGCATTAGTGCAATCATAATTCCCTAGTCTCTTCATCATATTTCTTGACAACTCCTTTTCTGACTTTGATTAGCTCACTCTCCACTCAATTATATGAAACACAAATTTCCTCAAGCACGCTCTTATACCTACCTACTCTACTTCTCTCAAAAGTTGACTTGTGTCCTACATCATTTTTGGAGGACATTGAGGGAATTGGCTACACATTTCTCAACCTTTAGATACCACATCCTCCCTCCTACCTTGTGCTTTCTTCTATTAACAGCTAAGCTATTCACCTGTGCTCATGGTCCACTCTGCTTCTATCCATTCAGCACCTGGCTCTATCGCTTATTAGTGTATTCTTTTTACTTTCAACGTATCCTGCTCTGCTGTCTCATTTCCTTTGGCTTGTAAGCTTTATCAAATCTCCTTCATCAAAACAAAGAAACAAAAATCTTAAAACTTAAGCTACATTTTTAACAGTATCCTTTGATCCTTGACCTATCCCTCTTCTTCTCTTGTAAGTTAAGAATCCTGAAAGAGTAGAATACATTTTCTCTCTGAAGTTCTTCACTGTCCAGTCTCAGCTCAAACCCTCATAATGTAGCCTCTGCCCTCGCTACAATCCCTAAAACTGCTCTAGCAAAAATCACCAGTGTTCTCCCTATTGACATTTAAGTTAAAAGAAAAAATGCTGTTATCATTCTTGATCCTTTACATAATTTGATACATTTCACTCTCACACATCTTGAAATTTCTGCATATATGCTTGATTTCTTATAATCACTACCTTTGGATTTTACCTCCCTGCAAGCCAACTCCTTTTCTCCCTTTGAACTCTCATCTGACACACCTTCTTCAAATCTGAGCATTTCTTCTGAATCTCCTTCATAGGAATATTGGAATTCCTAGGATTCCCTCCTTGGTCCACTAAGGTCCTCAACTGACCCCAAAGCAATCCCATCCATACTCATGGTTTATCTACCACCCATGGGACAATGACCCCCCCTCACAAGCCATCTTTCCCACTCTGACATTTTGCCAGCACATCAAATGCATATACTTCCTTGCCCAGGAACGTGTACACATAGTTGTTACACAGATACCTCACAGCTCAAAGACTCCAATGTGCCTCATTATTTTTCCCTAAGACCTATTCCCTGTCATCATTCCACCTTGCAACAGCCACTTAAGGGCCAGAAACCTTAGAAATCTAAAATTCATCAATGATTCTCCCCACCCCCCAGCTCATACTGTGCAGTGTCTAAAGAATCATCATAGCTATTGATTTCTTCATCCTAAAAAAATTTCAAAACTCTTTCCACCTTTTACCTCTGTTATTTTCAGGTCATTCCTGCCTAACTTTTCTTCCTGCTTCTCTTCCAATGCTCTCTTTACTACATGCTGCCACCAGGTTCATACAAACCCACCACTCAGTTTTTAAAATCAGACTGTCATGGGTTCCCTTTCATTGCCTGCTGGGCCAACTCCTGGCTCCCAAGATGGCACATGTAGCTCTCTCCACAATGTGCAAACCAAGGCCAGACTTCACCCAGTCTCTGCCTGTCTGCCGCCTCTCTGAAAAACTCTAGGAGAAACACACAGAAGCGCCTTCTCTTCTCTGCTGACATGAAATTTGAACATGTATAAACCAGCAGCAAGGTGATGTAATCCCATCCAACTTTCATAGATAATATCCAGGGTGGAAACGCTTCCAAACCACAGCTGAAAGACACATGTGGTTTTATTCAGCATGAAATTCAGCAAGTAATTAATACTCAACTCTGTCATGCTCCTGGAAGCAGGGCCACTCTTGGAACTTGGAGGAGTGAAAACGAGACCCTCATGCTGGTCAATACCGACTGCCTCCATCACAGCAGGAAAGGCCAGAGCTGTTCATACCGACTTCTGGGTAACTGCACACTTGTGCTGGCTGCTTCTAGTGGTTTATGGGGGTATATGGAAGATTCTGGATGACTACACACAAAGCACCCTGAATCAAAAGTGTTTCAGGGACCATCTGGGATTGGTACTGAGGCTGGTTATCTCCAACACTGTCCAGTAACTACACAGCTAAAGCCATTCTAGGAGAAAATATAAAATCACACTGGAAGTTTATACCACACTAAAGGTGTCAGATGCTACAAAACCTCACCTTTAAGGCCAGCTGAAGCGAACTGCGGGGGAAAACCACAGGAGCAGTCAGGCTTCAGCAAAATGAACATTAGAAAACCTCACCCCAAGAGCATCTTCATGAGCTCTCACCAAATCAATGCGGGGTTTTCCTTTCCATTCTGTCCTTTTATTTGCCCCCTTCCTACTAAACATAGTCTCTTCTTACTTGATCCTGACTTTTACTTTTTTAAGAGATGAGGTCTCGCTCTGTTGCCCAAGCTGGATTCTAACTCCTGGGCTCAAGCAATCTTCCTGCCTCAATCTCCAGAGTAGTTGGGACGACAGGTGTGTGCCATCGTACCTGACCTTGATCCTGCCTTTAACTCATCTCCTGTTCCAGATTAATAATTTTTTGACTGTCAGTCATATTTTCATTTTTAATATTTTGGGGACCTCTTCAAGAAACAAAATAAAGTTATGGACTCTCTCTCCAGTACTCTCTCCAGGTATATACAGTTGAGGTTTTGCTTATAATTCAGGGAGTTCATGGATCAGGCCCCTCCCAACAAAGCACATTCATAGCCTTATAGGCTTTAATCAACCTTCCAAATGGCAGCCTTCATGTACTCAAAGAGCACGCCTAGGAATGACTTCCTCTCTCCTTTCCTCCTCCACCTTGGCTTATAAGTCAAGTTGTTTGTGTGTTATGTTTCTCCCCCAAAATGAATCTCTCCATTTTCATCTTTGGGAGATCCTGAACTGCATCAGCTCTAGAGGGTTTATGTGACAAATGTGCTACAGGGCAGGCCACCGCATCCTCCCTGTCATCAACGCAGCCTTAAAGGAAGCATTCCCACCAGCACAGCAGCGCCCCCAGCAGCTCCCTGGCAGACCGCACACAACACTGCCAGCTACAATTCTGAGGATGGTCCTTGATGTATTGATGCCTAGTTGCATCTCCATGACTTCACTCATTGGGCCCCTAGGCACCGTGTGGGAAGGCTCAGTGAACTGTAATTCAAGGGATTGGATTGGGAAGGGCCAGCACCTGGATCAGTTTCCTATGGGAATGGGGGCAGCTGTTGTGCTGGACCTTGTGGGCAGTGCAGGAGGAGATACTGGGCAGCTGCCCATGCAAGACACCCTTAATTAAGCATCCATGGGTACAGACAGCCAGCGGGTGCAGAGGCAATGGTGTAATCTCAGCCAGCCAGTGGAACAAAGCAGTAGGAAAGCACATTCATTCATTCATTCATTCAATGAAGCAGTTTTCACTGTGCTCCTGCTAGGTTCCAGGCTCTGTGCTAGGTGCCTGGAAAACAATGGTAAGGAAAACAGATAGGACCTTCTTGGAACTTCCTGTTTAGTGGGTGATGCACGCATGTTGGTGATGTGACCATTCAACCATGAAGGTAAGAATCAAGTTTTAGAGAGGACTTAGGAGGGCATAGAACACACTTTGGGGGTGGGGAGGATACTGACTCAGGGAAGGCCCCCTGAGGGCAGTAACATCAATGCTGGTGTGTGCAGGGTGAGTAGACGCTAGTCAGGTGGGTGGGTGCCTTTGCTGTGGAGCCACAGGTGAGGAAGGGTGGAGAGGGCCAGAGGGAGAATAGGGACTTGGTGGTAAATTGGTCATGAGGGGCAGCAGGGAGGCCGGCGGAGCAAAACATTAATAGATACTACCAGAGAGGCAGGAAGGCCCGGAACATGAAGCACCTCTGATACCATTTTAATAACTTTCCACTTTGCACTAAAGGGTTTTAATCCCTGAGCAGGGATTGTGGAAGTCCAGTGCATTTGTCAGCACCTCAGGAACTCAGGCAGGAGCACTGAAGAGTACCTTGATCCTTTCACATGATTCCCTCCTGTCTTCCAAAGAATGTCAGTCCATGGAGCTTCTCTACTTTTCCTGACCGTCCTTAGGGGAGGACCAGTGATGTGTGGGGAGGAGCAGTTCAGTGATGCCCAGAACTGATGGAACATCCCAGGAATGATCAGGGAATGAACGTATTCTTTCCTTTTTTGCCAAATCTCATCCATGTACACACAGACTCCAGCTCTCCTGAGGGGTTTCTGAAATTCACCCAGACAGCCTGAAACTGGAAGTCTTTGCCAAATATCCAGGCTCCAGCGTACTGGGCAGAGACTAGCAGGCACACCTTCCCTCTCTCCTACTTGCACACAGCGCCACCTCCTTCCTGCACACCAGGCCTGCTCAGTCCCAGGCAAGGGGAGGCGGGTCTGGAAGGCTGCGAGCCTGATAACAGTCCCATAAGAAATGGCTGGATTGTTGAATAAACTGAAGAGTCTCTCGGGAGCCGAGAAAACAGGTGGGGCTTGTCTCAAGCAAACTTCTCACTAAAACAACAAGCTTCTCGGTGTCTGTTTAAAGACTGTTAGACTTGATGTGCAGAAATGAATAGCCCTTTACACTTCCTTTGTTTGAGATGCTAGGAGATGAGAGACATGGCCTGCTTATTTCACTTCTCTGCATCCCAGCCTCGTAGGGATGAAGCTGGCAACCCTGTCCCTTCTGTACTGCTTTTACCTTGGCGCCCAGGCTCGGTCGCCCTCCTGATGGAACTTATTAGCACAATGTCTGCTTCTGCAAGTGAGAGCGTGAGGGCTGCTGTTGCCCCACACAGGGCCCCCTGGACTCAGCGGTGTGCTGGCCTGACCTGCAGCTCACCCTTCCCCCTTGGGGCGAAAGCCAGCCACAGCAGCTGCCTAGTAATTCTCTATAGTAATAGGACCCCTTCTAAATGCCTATCAAAGTGCCATGCACTGGCCGTAAGTAAGCTCTGGAAATCACTTTTGCTGAGAGATCCTGAGTGCCTGCCTCTGCATTTGGTTTGCAGGAGGTCTGAAGCCACTGGATATTTTACTGAGCTCCCTCTCTCTTTTTGCAGCCAGCTTGTAAGTCCTGGATGACACTTGTTAAATGGGCTTCCTAGGACTTGTGTGCTGCCTGTTTATGAGCCAAGCTGGAGAACTCAGCCTTACATGGGGAAGGTTCCCGCCCTGTAATGTGTGGGTGAGTGTTGGAGGGCATCCGGAATTAGCTTGGCCTGAAAGCCAGAAGAGCACGTTCGTCCTGCTTTGTTTTTGAAAGTAATAATGCAATGCCGTCCAACGATGGGGAATAAAACCCCTAGGGTTACTATCTTTTCCTCAAGGCCAAGGTTAAAAAGAATAGGAGCCAAACTTTGTATTGAATCCGACAAAGTTGGATCCCTGAGCATTTTACTCCACAAAGCCCCTCACTGAGGCTGCCCACCTCCCTCTGCTTGGAGAATTTATACTTGGCTCATATATGAAAGAATTTTCAAATTCTGGTAGGCTCACTGGTTAGTAAATATTCATGGGATATTTATGGTGAGAGGTAGAGTCATGACATAGACACCTGCCATGTCTTGAAGAAGCCTGGTGAGAAAAGAGAGACCCTCAAGATTGGAAAGAGAATAAGGGTGCCGCAGGCCAACCATCACCAGGAGCTCAGCTCCTGGATCATCTTTTTATCTGCTGTGCTTGAGTGTAGGAGGAATACTTCTAGTGACTGTGCCCTGAAAACATCAGTTCCTCTTTCAGGGAACAGCTCATCAAATATCCCAGACTCTGTGCCTCCTTGTACTGTCTCCAGAGTCCTCAGCCACTCCTCTGACATGTGGTCCAGGGAGGAAAATTTTAAAGTCACTGAAACTCATTCTACTCCTAAGCATTGTCTGTCTCCCTCATCCTACCTTGTGAGGCTGATTCATTTTTTTTCTCACGAGGTTAATAGGGGTTCAGCATGACATGTTCTCAATTTTACCTCTTGACCTTCAAAGCCTAAAGTATGCACTGTGTGGTCATTTACAGGAAAAGTTTGCCAAACTTGATTTTAATTCTGTTGTTAAACATAGCATAATCCATTTCTTTTCGCAAGAGCTCCAATCTGATAAGGATGATGTGTTGTGTCTCTTATTAAATATCTAAAAATGCATCAGAGTAGGCACAGGTTAAGGATAGCATGGGGTCCTGTCACTTCCCACTAGAGCCATCCTCCAGATAATATCAGTCTAATAATCAATGCAGGGCAACTCCTCTAGTTCAGTTGTTTACAAATGTGCCTTGTGTTCAGTGATATCAAAAGATCCATGTCAATTATTTTGTCTACATTCAGATATACCAAATATTCTAATACATCTCACTGTTGTTCTGGCTTGGGAGCAGTTTCAGATAACACTCAGACTAGTCTGATATGAATTACTTAGGTGCTGGTCTCTTTTGTAATGACACACAGATTTGTCACAGCATTTTTCTAGGGCTTGGTGGTTTGCTCTCCCACCTGTACTGCTTAGGGTATATATCACTTGCTACTGTGATAGGTAAGCTCCACAATCTCAGTGGATTTGTGCAATGAAAGTTTTTGCCATTCTCAGAAACAATTCATGATTCTTATTATGAATTAATAAGAATGTCATGAATTCCATGTCATGACTCAGGGGCTTAATCACTTATGGCTCCGTCTTCCCCTAAGGCTTCGAAGGGAATGTGGAGGTAGAGAAGGTATACCTGTGCCATAACTGTCTACCACCTTTACTCATGTGCCATTGGTGGAAACCAGTCACATGACTACCAAAAAGGAATGTCATTCCAGCCTCTTCCCAGCTACACTCTAAGCCATGGAAAGGGAATATAAATCTTTGGTGGGCATCTGGCCATGTCTGCCATGATGTTTTCTTTTTTTCTTTCACAAATTGTAACTATATGTAAAATAACTAAGTCAGGGCACCTCCTTTTTCTCTCATTAATCCTGATTGGACATTGACAAATGGCCCTTGTACTGAGACCAGGACACTTGTTTATTTTTATAAAACAAGATGTTTTGTTAGAATTATTTTACCTGTTAAATGATTGTATTTCTGATTTTAAAATTTATTCCACTCATGTGGGTCTTAAGCTCATTCTCTGTAATTGAGGTCTACTTAGCAAAGACACTTGGTTCCAAATGAGAGAAATCCAGCTTCAATTAGCACAAACAACAAGAAAAAGGGTACTAGGGTATATCGCAGAAACAAAAGATCTGAGGAACCATGATCTTAGGGATGGGAACAGGGACTTAGAATAGCCAGATCTCTTTCTCCTTCCATCTCTTTCATCTTCACTTGTCTATCTGACTTCATTCTTTTTTACTGCAGACAAACACTAGCAGCCACACATGCCAGCATACGAGCCTAAAATACTTCTCAGCTAATTTCAGATCAAGAGATTCTGGGCAAGAACCCTTGTTGGCTGTAGTTGAGACATCTGCCTGCTCCTCAGTCAATCACTATATCCACAGAAATAGGAGTAAGTTAATGGGCCATGCCAAAGCATGTTCCACCACCACTCTCCTGTCATCCATGCCAGGGTCATGGGAATGATTTCCGGAAAACAAAAGCAATCTCCATCCTCTACTCAATGGAAGTAGCATAGTAGGGGAAGTAACATAATGCCGATAGAGATGGGGATTCCTTTGTTATCTGTTATCCATATACATTATACCACTGGCCACACACAGCCCACCTACACCTAAAACTTTCTTGTTTTTGTGGTTTTTTTGAGACGGAGTCTTGCTCTGTTGCCCAGGCTGGAGTGTAGTGGTGAAATCTCAGCTCAATGCAACCTCTGCCTCCTGGGTTCAAGTGACTCTCATGCCTCAGCCTCCCAAGTAGCTGGGACTACAGGCATGCACCACCATGCCTGGCTAATTTTTGTATTTTTAGTAGAGATGGGATTTTACCATGTTGGCCAGGCTGGTCTCAAATTCCTGACCTCAGTTGATCTACCCACCTTGGCCTCCCAAGGTGTTGTTTTTCATTTTTTTAAATCGTTTTTGGCTTTAACACACTCACACACTCACACACACATGCACACGTGCACACATGCATACATGCACACAACTGAAAGACCATGTTTATCAATAACATAAAGTGAAATATATTCCATGCTATGATTGAGACATGCACAGAGCACTATAAAATTTGGAGGTAAGAGAAATTCTGTGTGACATTAGATTAGGACTTGGAGCATATATAGGATTTCAACTGGCAGCCTAAGGGAGGGGAAGAGAGTACCTGGGGCAGGCAGTCCTGGCAAGCTAAATGTCTGAGACAATCCCAGAGGTGAGCTGTATTAGAAAGGGTGTTAGGGTGAAGGACAGAGTGAAAGAGTTCCAACAAGTGTTTTGGGACCAAGGAGTAGCTGCATTTGGTTGAGGCCTATGAAGGCCAGAGCATCAGGATACATAAATTCTGGTATGCCTGTGTGATAAACAGTCTCATTTCCTTATCATCTCTTATTGTAGATTTGGTTTCCCTCATTAAATTCCAAGCTCCTTCAATCCCCAGGGAAAGAAACGCCTTTATAGAAAGTCAGCTGTGTGCTGATGTTTTTTTAAGTCTTCATAAATCATGTGAGCCCTTTCATAAATCAAACAGAGCTGCCTTCATTTTGCAGCTGCACTCCACAGATACTTCAGGGGAATGCTTCTATTTGTCCCAGGCAAAGCTATCAAGACATGGGCAGTCTGAGACCGCCTTCCGTTTCTAGATGGTACCTCTTCCATTCCATCATTTGCCCAAAGGCCTCTTACTGTCTTCCCGCCGCCTCTCCCTTCCCCACCCACTCCATTTTTGAAAACAGGAAAAACTCTGTTATCAGTCACTTACACCTGATGATGGATTGATTAATTGCACTTTAACTGAAATCCAGTCACACAAGTATAACCTGTGCTTTCAACCATTCATTTGCATATTAATCCTTTTATCTTCAAATGTGGAATGAAAGACTATTTTCCATGCTCAAAGAAATTCTGGACTTTAACTCAATTACTGAGATTTTAGATGGTGGTGGTAAAGGAGGAGAAAGAATAGGAAGAAGAGACCAGGAATAAAGAAAACAAAAAAGGGGGGATTGGCTGTAAAGCAGGAGGAAATATGGAACGGGTGAAGACGCATATGGAAACTGAAAAGAGCAGGCCTAATAGACAAGATGTTTGTTAAATATTTATTGAATAAGGGCTCTTGGAATGTGCAGATGGATAGAAACTAGGTTTAGAAAAATAAATAATTTTTTTCCTCCAAACTAAACAGTAAGTTATTTGGAGATGGGAAATGTGACTTACTTCTTTATCACATGACACCCAGGAATATTACCCTACTCAATAAATAAGGAGAGACAATAAATATATGCTGACTGAGGTGTAGCAAATATTGCCAAAATATGTTCCAGGCTTGGAGTCTATCAATAAAATATTTTTTTAAGGGCCCCAAGCTTCAATCTTTTACTGCTAGACACCTGGTTTTTCAATCAACTAGCTGTGCCACTTCAGCCCACTGGTTGACCTCTTTGTATCTTGTTTCTTCCTCTAACTAGCTGTAGATTAGCATATTTGAACCTGTGCTGGATGGAACCCTGGGGGTTTCTGAAAGTGCCCCAGAAACCATCATGAAGTAGAGAGGGCAAGGGAAAAGCCAAATGGTGAGAGTGAAAAGCTTTCCAGCCCTGCCTCAACTTCACCCTTTCCTACAGCTGCCAGGGAAGCAGCCCCACTTTTACCTTTACCTTTTCAGAGTTCTGAGTACATTTTTATTTGACAAAGAGAAACATTTGAAGACCACTGCACTTGACCTCTAAACACAAAATTTCATTAACTCTTATTTATTATTTTTAAAATACGTTTTCAAGCAGTGGTATGTCATTATAGCAGGTTTTTGTGATTAATAGCCTTAACATTAATTTGAAACAATACAGTTTCAAAGCATTTGCCAGATACCTTCATGCTATACACCTTAGACTAAAAATGGAGGCAGATATGATCTTAAAATTACTATTAGTATATTTTGAAGTGTTTTCAAAATAGTTGCAAAATCCTCAAACTGTATTCAAGACATTCATTGAATTGGCAGCTATTAAAATTGATTTCTGAAAATGTCTTTCTTTTTCTAACCAGAAAATTGAATCATATTTTGTGGGTTTGTGGAGGGAAGGCATTTTCCAATTAGTGAACTCTTCTGTTGTGTTGTAATTGAAAAATATAAAATCTCATATTCATGAAGAAGAGAGCACAAATTCTCAATTTGGTGATAACTAGTAAGTTATTTGGCTTATGAAAATATGGGAATTGAAGGTAAATGTATGGTCAACTTCTAGCTTGATGATAAACACTCTCAAAATACTCCATATATTTAACCCAAAATAATGTCTAGTGATAAAAAATTGAAGTACGAGGAGATGAAGCAGCTTACATCACATGAATTGTAAGAGACTTTAAATTCATTGACACCTCCATGCCGGAAAGGAATAATTGAAGGCCAACCTCTAAGTAATTAATGTAGATATGCAATTACATGTGTGGTCATGTTTAATGCAGTTCATCAGATATTGCCAACACATGGAAAGATTTCACTTCCTAGCTTTTTTGTGGTTGGATGGTGTCACGTGACTAGTTCTGGCCAAGATTTGATGTGGGTTGGTTCCAGGCTAGCAATTTAATTACTAATGTGAGAACTTTCTGAGCTCTCGTTGAACCTGGCAGACTCTAAGAAACATCTAGATGGTGACTGCTTCCCCGACTCTGGTGACCGTAGACCCCAGGTGACTGTAATGGCTGTGTGGTTGTGTAGTGTGAATGAGAAGCCATTATGGTTTTAGCAACTGAGATTCGAGGGTTAACCATTGCAGTATGATCTGATAGATTGTATGAAAGAGAAATCTGTTTCAGCCAGCTAGTAAGTAGCGTTCTTCTTCTAAGCAAATTGGGAAATTTGCAAGAGACGAAATCACAGGCAGGGATTTGGGGGATGACTGTAGCGCACCCCTTCTGAAAAATCAAAAACAAAAAACAAAAACAAACAAAAAAACCCAAACTGCAATTATTCCTCAGGCTCTTATGGAATACTTAAATACTCTCTGGGAGACTATTTTAATTGGAAGCAATGTGACTTTCCCCATCTTAAGGTTTTTAAATGCATGTGTCATATTTATTTGAAAACAAGACTGATTGAGGCAAAAAAAATAACAATTCTTGTAACGTTTTTCATTTGAAGAGAACTCTGAATTTTTTCCACAAAGCTTCATTTCTCCACCTTTATTTTTACTTTGAAATCAATGTGAAAGAAAGAAAATTATTCAGAGCATCTCCCACAATCCCAATCACTGTCTTCACATACATTGATGATACGTCACACACTTCTTTTCTCCAGGCAACTTGGGTGACTCTCAATATGCTTAAAGGAAAGAGCTGGGCTTATGGCTGATGGAAGTGGTCAGGTCCCTTTGGAGAGTGGCAGAGGAGAGTTCTGTCCCAGAATGAGTCACAAGGTCCACATGGCTGCTTAGTTCACGGTTCCTGCTAGCCAGAGTAATACAGTGTGTTCTCTTCATTCTTCAGTTTTGCAGCAACGTTATTAATAATTCCTTTCCTATGAACTGAGGTTTGGATGTGCTCCTCCCTGATTTTTAAAAGCATATTAATAGTGAATAAGGATGAGCCCCCAAGTTAAAAAAAAAAAAAAACACGCAAAACACCTCTGTGTGATTCCACTTATACTAGGCCAATCAATTTCTTACAATTTATACTTATTTTATGTCATTTAGTCCTACTGAAAAAAAAAGCTGAAATATTATTTCTATCTTCCAGTTAAACAGTTAGTCACTAAAACCAATGACTACTTAATTTCAGTAATTATTTAATGTATCTCTTTAAAGTATCATACTTGAAACCAGTGTCCAACTACAGCTTTATTTTTCAAGCTGATGTATATTTTCTACATTTAACCTTGAAACTGTATAAATTTACTTATGGACAGTTGAGCCTCATAAGGCTTCGAAAAATGTCGGATGATGATGAACACAGTGACCTGCTATAGACCATTATTAGGAATTGCTGGCATATTTTTATCACTTACTAAATTGCAAAGGCAGACATCTTTGCTTTGCAAGTGATAGCAATATCCTGACATCACTTGGGCTTCCATCAAAGAACTTCCTTTAAAAAGTGACTCTTGTTTCCTGGTAGCTATGTCAATAAATAAGCCAAGGATGCCTTTACCATCATCGTCCTGACCATGTTTCTAACATTAGAACGGATGCACTGCTCTAGCTTAAAGAACACAAAGAGAAATTGGTACCTTCACATTTGTAGTCATCTACTAAGACAACATATGCAAATAACATTAGCAAAAATTTCCCTTTTGTGAGTTCCCCCTTGAAACCATACAGTTTGATAAGGATTTGCTAAATCAATGATTTCATAACTGGAGACAGTCTTAAGTGAAGAAGTATTGTGAGGCATGAACAACAAAAATTGCAGAAATCCTTTTTCAATGTGATGAGCCCTTTGGCATGCTGCTTCGCATTCATCAGCATTGTCAACAATGTTTATAGGTACTACTGGGCTGCACGGAGTAGGTGAGGATGTGATCATGACTTTGGGTTTGTTTATGAGGTAAGATAAAAAATTGTGTTGCAAAGAGTAGTAGCAGTCAGAGAGCTGTACAAATACTATGCAAGATAATAATTTAAAAAGAATGCTCTTATTTTGTGTATAAGCATAGATCTGTTTGGTTTTATGTATAAAGAACATGGAATGACAAGTGAGAAGTAGTTAGGGAAATGTTAGGTTAGTGGATGGGTTTTCTTTGTCTTTATTTTACTTCTGCGAATGTCCAAAGTTATGTCAGGCAGTATATATACACAAACACATATACTTGGAAAAAAAATCTGGCTGAATTTGAGCTGCTGATTGTTTATTAATAAGCTCATCATCAAGCATCTGTTAACATTGATGACGATTTTTTTAACCTCTTTTTGTTAAGCATTTTGCATGTATCAGATCCTGTGCTACGCACTTATATTTTGAGTTGGTTATTGTTATCCTTGTTTGGTAAGAGAAACAGAGTGCAGAAAGATTAATTAAATGTTGGAAAATTATGAAGCTGAGATTAGAAACTGCATCTATCTGAATTCAAATGGTTGCTTTGAAACTAGGTGCTTTGATGAATTAACTGTTTGTTTATTTTCCTTAAATATGCTATTTAAATGTGGTTGGAAAGTTGAGTAGGTGAATAGCAGAAAATAAGAACCTCAGAAATCAGGGAGTGACATTCTGCAGACAGAAAAAAGTATTGTTGGAGAAAAGAGAGAATGGAAATAACCTCAAGTGAAACAAATGAAGTTTTCTTTTCCTTTACTCCCATCACCACATCCCAGAAGGAGCTGGGATTTATTGACCCGGAGCCACAAGTTAAAAAGTCAAGTACAGAGTGAAGCCTGAGTTAACCCCATTTGTTCTCTGAAGGTGGTCACTACAGCAAGCTGCAGTGCTGGCACCTAGAGAACTGACTGGAGGTGGGAGAAAGAAACATGGATGTCCACCAACTAAGAGTATGGGGTCATCATATTAAACAGAATTCCACGACGACATGCAAACTGTGAAGCCTAAAACAAGGATACACATGCCTCCTTCAGCTTACTTGAAAGAAAGAGAATGCCTTTTCCAGACCAAGGTTGCCCTAGACTTCTCTATGTGGATGGATTTTATGTATCTATTCCATATATATTTCATTTGACAGATATTTGAATTTTCTAATTAAACTGTTTAATACCATCTTATGTTGAATTCAGTCATGTAATTTAAACATTCTGTGAATGCCTGGAGAGGAAAATATACCATGTGGCAACATTCCATGGAACTACCTGGACAATGTTGTTGCTCATATGTGTAAGCTCTATTGGGCGTGTGCCAGTAAATGGGGAAGCGTGAAAGAGATTCTGTCTCATTCCTAGCCATCTATTTAAATGAACTTTCCTTAACAGACTCTGAGCATCCAAACAGAATCTGTTTTAGATGTATCAGCAGGATCACAGAGACAGTAGTTTTAGGCATTTTTTTTTTTCTCAGCAACACACATGCCTTCAGGATTATCACCTAGGATCCTCTTCCCTGTCTGGGCATCCCTAAGGCATAATAATTCCGTGCAACTCGATGCAAAATTTAATCTTCTGGGCAAGCACAACTGAATTGCCCCTCAGGGAGTGGGACACAAAGGAGTCTGAGCTTTCAGCTAGAGTGCTAGATACTCTCACTAAGGTCCATGTGTGAGCAGGACTCACAGCTTCCACCGTGAGCAGTGGCTCCATCATGGTGGATCAGACAGCCACCTCTGCCTGCTTGGAAGGAAAGTGGGGACTCTGGTTTGGCCTTAACATCTCAAAGAAGAGCAGAGTGGGCTGTGAATAAATGTCTTTCGCCAGGGAAAACCTTCCTCCTTTAGTTGTTGGAGTCCAAGGGAAATTTTTTTCTTTCTTTACGATTTCCAACCTCCCTACATGGTCTCATCACTGCCAAGTTGCACACAAACATGCCTTTAAGCCAGAGGTATTCCAGGGCCCTCTGGCTGCATCTTGATTTCTTTTCCTGGTTAGGGTTCCATGCTGGGCCTGGTCCTCACACAGCGTTGCACGTGGGCAAATTGCCTAATAAATCATAGTGATCTATAAATGGGGCTTTTCTTCTTATATCTTCTACCTGGTGCAAAATGCATTGAGGACCAATTTTCTATGAGTAATTGTATGATTTTTATACATTTGCAGGAACCTGGGTATTTAATAGATCAGACCTTTGGAGTCCTTGGAGTATTTTTCTTTTTACCACAGATCTGAATATTTTCTATGGTTTGTGGTCATTTGTTTTTTTAATATTCTAGCTGGTATTCAGTTTGCTTGGTGGTGTTGGCTGCAGACTTGTAATTTCTGCTAGAGTTGAATTTTCCACTCAGAGAAATTTTATAGCTCTCTGGTATTCACAGAAGATCAGAACAGACATTTTTGCCAATTTGACCAACTTCATTGACAGACTCAGAATCCTAAGTGTGGGCCAGATAATGAACGTGATTCATATGTTACAAGTACCCCTGTTGATTAGCCCAGGATCTGATGCTGGCTTTGTGTGAATAACATTCTCCAGCCTCCCCTCAGGGTGTCTTGGAGTATGCAACGCCCTATCCCACATGGCAACGCAAATGTTATCCCTCATCTCCAGGGCTTATTCTTGGGGCCAGTAAAATTCTTTGGGAGAGATGCAGTGTCCACACCATCATAAATATCTTTCTTCTTGACTATATATGAGAGGAAAGAATGCTTAGTGTTCAGAACTGATGCTGCATTATCGCTCACCAAACCAATAGACTGGTTTTCAGAAGAAAAACAGTATTAGAGGAGTCTGTCATATGGGAAGGCTAAAATGATTTTAGAGAGGCTCCCCCATTCTGTTTCAAAAAAATGATCTCAGGAGAATGACAGATATCCCAGATGTCATTTAAGGATAGCTGACATAAGACAATACATGCCTAAAGTCACCTATCAAGGCAATGAAAACTCAGCACTCAAATCATTGTATATGATCTAGCTTGAGCTAAAATTAATGCTAATTATTATGCATGAGCAGGTATTCTGAGTGAAGTTCAATTCCACATAGGAAATAAAACCTTCAGAGAAGTTGGGGGAGGGGAATTAGGAACAGTTGAACATCTGCTATGTGGCCTATGCCTTGCCTCTATGAAAGGTAAGTAAGTGCAGAAGGACTCACAAATCCCATTTTACAGATTAACCAATCAAAAAGGGAAAAAGAAGTAACATACCCAGGTTTCTGTGACTATTACATAGTGTGTCCTTCCCACTCCACAGCTGCCTCCTTAAACTCATATAAAGCTATGAGTTGACATTTTGAGACTTCAATGACATTTGGCCAATTCCATCTGATATCATCGCCATTTCCAAGTTTCCTGTCCTTTCTTTAACTTTAGAGGGCTTTCCTTCTTAAATAGATTTTCTTACAAGTGTTCAAACAAGACCTACACTCCAACATTGGGCTAAAGACCAAGGAACATACTGATGAAACATAAGGTAATTCCTGTCTTCTAGAAGCTTGCAATCTAAGTTGAAAGACCATGAGGCAACAACATCCAATAAACAGTTTGATAAAAAAGTAATATTTGTCACTACCTTCATTCATTTATTCATTCCTTCAGTCACAGTCAATGAAAGCTAATTTTTCTAATGTATAATTTATTTAATACACACTTCACAAACATTTACAGTAGCTTATCATGTTCAAAATACATGTAATAAAAAACATTTCAAATGAGACTGAAAGATCAGAAGCAGTTCAGACAGAAAAGAGAATAGGCAACCAGGAGACAGAAAAGAAAACAGTGGGTGGGTGTACCCAAGATGGCCGAATAGAAACAGCTCCAGCCTCCAGCTCTCAGTGTGAGTGACACAGAAGATGGGTGATTTCTGCATTTTCAACTGAGGTACCGGGTTCATCTCACTGGGGCATGTCAGACAGTTGGCGCTGGTCCGTGGGTGCAGCCTGACCAGCGAGAGCTGAAGCAGGGCGAGGCATCACCTCACCTGGGAAGCACAAGGGGGCAGGGAATTCCTTTTCCTAGCCAAAGAAAATTGAGACACACAACACCTGGAAAATCAGGTAACTCCCACCCCAATACTGCGCTTTAAGCAAACGGGCACACCAGGAGATTATATCCCACACTTGGCCCAGAGGGTCTCAAGACCACAGAACCTCCCTCATTGCTAGCACGGCAGTCTGAGATCTAACTGCAAGGTGGCAGTGAGGCTGGGGAAGGGGCACCCGCCATTGCTGAGGCTTAAGTAGGTAAACAAAGCTGCCAGGAAGCTCGAATTGGGTGGAGTCCACCACAACTCAACGAGGCCCGCCTGCCTCTGTAGACTCTGCCTCTAGGGAAAGGCATAGCTAAACAAAAAGCAGCAGAAACCTTGGCAGAGGTAAATGCGCCTGTCTGACAGCTTTGAAGAGAGCAGTGGATCTCCCAGCATGGAGGTTGAGATTTCAGAACAGACAGACTGCTTGCTCAAGTGGGCCCCTGACACCTGAGTAGCCTAACTGGGAGACATCCCCCACTAGGGGCAGACCGACACCTCACACCTCACATGGCGGGGTACACCCCTGAGACGAAGCTTCCAGAGGAAGAATCAGACAGCAACACTCGCTGTTCAGCAATATTCTATCTTCTGCAGCCTTCGCTGCTGATATCCAGGCAAACAGGGTCTGGAGTGGACCTCAAGCAAACTCCAACAGACCTACAGCTGAGGGTCCTGACTGTTAGAAGGAAAACTTACAAGCAGAAAGGACACCCACACCAAAACCCCACCAGTACATCACCATCATCAAAGACCAAAGACAGATAAAACCACAAAGATGGGGAAAAAGCAGTGCAGAAAAGCTGGAAATTCAAAAAAACAGAGCACATGTCTCCTGCCAAAGGAACGCAGATCATCGCCAGCAATGGAACAAAGCTGGATGGGGAATGACTTTGATGAGTTGAGAGAAGAAGGCTTCAGTCGATCAGACTTCTCAGAGCTAAAGGAGGAACTACGTAACCAGTGCAAAGAAATTAAAAACCTTGAAAAAAGAATGGATGAATGAATAACTAGAATAATCAATGCAGAGAAGACCTTAAAAGAACTGACAGAGATGAAAACCATAACACAAGAACTACATGACAAATGCACAAGCTTCAGTAACCAACTCGATCAACTGGAAGAAAGAGTATCAGCGATTGAGGATCAAATGAATGAAATGAAGCGAGCAGAGAAGTGTAGAGAAAAAAGAGTAAAAGGAAATGAACAAAGCCTCCAAGAAATACGAGATTATGTGAAAAGACCAAATCTACATCTGACTGGTGTGCCTGAAAGTGACGGGGGAAATGGAACCAAGTTGGAAAGCACTTTGCAGGATATCATCCAGGAGAACTTTCCCAACCTAGTAAGGCAGGCCAACACTCAAATTTAGGAAATACAGAGAACGCCACAAAGATACTGCTCAAGAAGAGCAACTCCAAGACACATAATTATCAGATTCAACAAAGTTGAAATGAAGGAAAAAATGTTAAGGGCAGCCAGAGAGAAAGGTCGGGTTACACACAAAGGGAAGCCCATCAGACTAACAGTAGATCTCTCGGCAGAAACTCTCCAAGCCAGAAGAGAGTGGGGGCCAATATTCAATATTCTTAAAGGAAAGAATTTTCAACCCAGCATTTCATATCCAGCCAAACTAAGTTTCACATGTGAAGGAGAAATAAAATCCTTTACAGACAAGCAAATGCTTAGAGATTTTGTCATCACCAGGCCTGCCCTACAAGAGATCCTGAAGGAACCACTAAACATGGAAAGGAACAACAGGTACCAGCCATTGCAAAAACATGTCAAAATGTAAAGTCCATCAATGCTAGGAAGAAACTGCATCAACTAGTGAGCAAAATAACCAGCTAATATCATAATGACAGGATCAAGTTCACACATAACAATATTAACCTTAAATGTAAATAGACTAAATAGTCCAATTAAAAGACACAGACTGGCAAATCAGATAAAGAGTCAAGACCCATCAGTTGGCTGTATTCAGGAGACCCATCTCACATGCAGACACACATAGGCTCAAAATAAAGGGATGGGGAAAGATCTACCAAGCAAATGGAAAACAAAAAAAAGCAATCCTAGTCTCTGATTAAACAGACTTTAAACCATCAAAGATCAAAAGAGACAAAGAAGGCCACTACATAATGTTAAAGGGATCAATTCATCAGGAAGAGCTCACTATCCTAAATATATATGCACCCAATACAGGAGCACCCAGATTCGTAAAACAAGTCCTTAGAGACTTACAAAGAGACTTAGACTCCCATACAATAATAATGGGAGACTTTAACACCCTACTGTCAACATTAGACAGATCAATGAGACAGAAAGTTAACAAGGATATCCAGGAATTGAACTCAACTCTGCACCAAGTGGAACTAATAGATATCTACAGAACTCTCCACACCAAATCAATAGAATATACAATCTTCTCAGCACCACATTGCACTTATTCCAAAATTGACCACATAGTTGGAAGTAAAGCACTCCTCAGCAAATGTAAAAGAACAGAAATTATAACAAACTGTCTCTCAGACCACAGTGCAATCAAACTAGACTCAGGACTAAGAAACTCAATCAAAACTACTCAACTACATGGAAACTGAACAACCTGCTCCTGAATGACTACTGGGTACATAACAAAATGAAGGCAGAAATAAAGATGTTCTTTGAAACCAATGAGAACAAAGATACAACATACCAGAATCTCTGGGACACATTTAAAGCAGTGTGTAGAGGGAAATTTATAGCACTAAATGCCCACAAGAGAAAGCAGGAAAGATCTAAAATTGACACTATAACATCACAATTAAAAGAACTAGAGAAGCAAGAGCAAACACATTCAAAAGCTGGCAGAAGGCAAGAAATAACTAAGATCAGAACAGACCTGAAGGAGATAGAGACACAAAAAACCCTCCAAAAAATCAATGAATCCAGGAGCTGGTTTTTTGAAAAGATCAACAAAATTGATAGACTGCTAGCAAGACTAATAAAGAAAAGAAAGAAGAATCAAATAGATGCAATAAAAAGTGATAAAGGGGATATCACCACTGACCCCACAGAAATACAAACTACCATCAGAGAACACTATAAACACCTCTACGCAAATAAACTAGAAAACATAGAAGAAATGGATAATTTCCTGGACACTTACACTCTCCCAAGACTAAGCCAGGGAGAAGTTGAATCCCTGAATAGACAAACAGCAGGCTCTGAAATTGAGGCAATAATTAGTAGCCTACCAACCAAAAAATGTCCAGGACCAGACGGATTCACGGCCAAATTCTACCAGAGGTACAAGAAGGAGTTGATACCTTTCCTTCTGAAACTATTCCAATCAATAGAAAAAGAGGGAATTCTCCCTGACTCATTTTATGAGGCCAACATCATCCTGATACCAAAGCCTGACAGAGATACAACAACAAAAAAGAGAATTTTAGACCAATATCCCTGATGAACTTTGATGCAAAAATCCTAAATGAAATACTGGCAAACCGAATCCAGCAGCACATCAAAAAGCTTATCCACCATCATCAAGTGGGCTTCATCCCTGGGATGCAAGGCTGGTTCAACATA
>NW_012115511.1:147334-156606 GCF_000951035.1 Colobus angolensis palliatus | reverse complement strand
CAAGAACAGAAAACCAAATACCACATGTTCTCACTCATAGGTGGGAACTGAACAATGAGAACACGTGGACACAGGAAGGGGATCATCACACACCAGTTCCTATTGTGGGGAGGGGGCGGGGAGGGATAGCATTAGGGGATATACCTAATGTAAATGACTACTTAATGGGTGCAGCACACCAACACGGCACATGTATGCATATGTAACAAACCTGCACACTGTGTACATGTACCCTAAAACTTAAAGTATAATAAAAGAAAATTTAATAAAAAGAAAAAAAAAAGAGAGAACAGTGAACCAAGAGCCTCCATGTGCAGCAGGAACCTCTTCACAATTGAAGCAAAATGTAAAACCCAAATGGGCTCTGCTGTTCTCCTTCAGTCCACTTAAAGAATGAGCTCTGATACAAAATGTAAACAAAATTAATTCAAACAGATCTATATTCAGGTTGAAATGATCAAATGCATCAGAATCTCGGGAAATGGCCCAGGAACTGACTGTGATCAGCAGAGATTATTTGAGGAAGTATTGCAGAGAACATCATTAGGGCGAACTCATGGGTGGCAATGCAGGTGATTTTAAGAAATAAGAGGATCCAGCATTAAACACAGTAAATCACAGAGTGAGAATGTCACCTTCTTCCAATGTTCTTTCAATTAGACTGCCTCAGTTTGGCCTGCTAACTCACTACCTCTAATACTTGGTAGCCTTCCCTCTTAACAAAGAAAATGGCAACCTCTGGCTAATTGCTTTCAGTAGGTAAGAGTATCCAGTAATAATTGTAACATTATTTTGTTTTTGTTTTATTTATCTTCATGACTCCCTTGTACTTATAACAAGTGATGCCAGTTTGCAATTTATAGTCAAAACATAAAATTTCCCTTTAATGAATTTGTGGTTTTTTTAGAAAGTGAATTTATGGGTTCTTTTTAGAAAGTGTGTCTTTTCACCTATCTTACTGGGAGAAGCTTGGAAGTCTGTGTAGAGGAGGGTGTAGTTTTATGAGATCCCTGTACATGGCTGCTGGCAGAATCAATTGGTATGAGCACTTGGGAGAACAGTTTGGCATTATCCCCTTAACTTGAATATTTGCCTGCCCTAATAACCTGCCAGTTCCACCTGCTTGTCTGAATCTAAAATAGGTTTCTGTGCTTAAACGGTGGGTAGAGAACCTTCCCAGCAGCCCTCTCAACAGGACCAAAAATGTGGAAACCACCCAATGCCCAACGGCAACAGAAGAATGAATTAATAAATTATTAATTAATAAACTATGGAAACTTCATATCATTGAGTATTATACAGTGGTCAAAATGAGTGAACCATTATCATGCAGAACACTATGGATACATCTAAGTAATATAAAGTGAAAAAAGCAAGACCCAAAAGATTATATGCGGTTAGATTCTTTTCCTAAGAATAAAACCAACTAAAATTAAAAGTGAAAATGAATCAAATGAGACATATTGATTTAAAAAAGACTGTATAGAAAAGAAAGCAACAGAATGATGAACACAAGACTCAAGATGATTTTGAGGCATCAGAAGGCAGGGGCAAAAGTTGTGCAGGGTTGTCATATGGTTGGATTTAGAGAATCACATGGTTGGCTTTTGTTTTTCAAGGTGGTTCACAGATACTCATTACATTATTCAAAGTAATTAAGCCACTAACAAAACAAGAAAAAGCAAGCCTTGAGTGTGCCAATAATGAGAGTCTGTCATGAACCGACAATTATGATTTACTCAGTTCTGTACATTTCAGGTCCAATAAGATAAACAAGAGAAGTAATTTTTAAAAAGATAGTAAGCAAAATAATGGCACATGTGGGAAGGAGTATGCAACTGACTAAAATTTTAAAAATATTGCAACAAGGAAAGACCTTTCCCAGGAAGAGTGGTTTAGACAGTCCCAATAGACTGGAGCTTGGGAGTCAGGTCCGAGGGAATTGGGAAAGTACCTGTATTAGTTGGTTCTCATGCTGCTAATAAAGACATACCTGGGACTGGATAATTTATAAAGGAAAGAAGTTTAATTGACTCACAGTTCCACATGGCTGGGTAGGCCTCACAATCATGGTGGAAAGTGAAGGGGAAGCAGGACACATCTTACAAGGCAACAGGCAAGAGAGAGAGAGAGCTTGTATGGGGTAACTCCCATTTATAAAACCATCAGATCTCATAAGGCTTATTCACTACCATAAGAACAGTATGGGGGAAACTGCCCCCATGATTCGATTGTCTCCACCTGGCCCCACCCTTGACACCTGAAGATTATTATAATTCAAGGTGAGATTTGGGTGGGGACATAGCCAAACCATATTGGCACGCCAGTTGAAAATGCAGTTAACCACTGGGACAAAATAAGCAAAGAACTAGGGGCAATATGAGAACTGTGTGGGGACAAATGGAAAAGTAGGATGCATAACTGAGAATTAGCAAAGAAAGCTCAGACCATCAAGGGCTCAGCAATGTGGTCAGGGGAGGTGTCAACTCTGACTTTTTTTTACATTTGGGGTCTTGGCTTTCTGTCTCTTGGAGTGTCCAGAGCTGGATCCATGTTTAGTACTTACTGGTCACCTACCTGCTTTCAGAAGAAATTTCTCATGCTTCACAGAAAGACTTAAAATATAGCAAGGTAACCTAGGTGAGGAGCAGGTGAAGGATAAATGAATAAGTACAAGGAGAAGAAGCCAAACTGGGGTCTGCAATACTCCTAATACAAAAAAATAACATGCCAGAAGGTTGGCCAATATACTTGCTCTGTAACAGATGTGGAGGGACAGCGAACACTCCCTTTAGCTGCTCTTTTGGAAGATTCACAGGCACATTCTGCAATTATTGTTGTCACAGGGCTCCTCCATTGAAGGCAGGGGTACAATAATGTTTCTCTGAGAAAGCCTGCCTTGGGAGAGCTAAGCAGGTGCACTGGTTTTGTAACCTAACTTATGAATGAATGAAGAACCTAAAAAAATGATTGGGGAGTACAAGCCTTAAATAATTTCTACCAAATAATAATAGTGTCACTAATATTTTTTGTAAGGAGCATTTAGAAGTTGAGATCCAGAATGTGCCTGAAGTGGGTGTTAATCTCTAAACAGAGAGATCCATGAGTTTCAGATTCTTAGGGTTTTGTTTGTTTGTTCAGGGTTTTTTGGAGATGGGGGTCTCACTACGCTGTCCAACCTGGCCTTGAATTTCTAGGCTCAAGAAATCCACCTGCCTCAGCCTTTTGAGTAGCTGGGACTGTGGGTGCAAGCCACTGTGCCCACCTTGTTTCAGATTCTTAATGAGCGAGTAGCTTAATTGGTTTTTGGATACTAGATACTAGCATGCAAAAGCATGACCTGCATTCCAATCCAGACTGGAGGCTGTCCATTTTCCACACCAGGAGAAATGTCGAATACATAGAATTTAAATGGGTGTTTGGAGATGGCACCTCAGTGAGTAAAATATTCTCTGTAGGAAGTGGAGCTGAATGGATGATTTGGAGTCTCGAATGAGCCTGGGGGTGATGGGAGCCAGGCTGGCAAGAAAAAAAAAAAAATTTTTTTTTAGTCCACAAGAGTGTTTATCTCTGAGAGAAATTGGTGCTTTTTCCCATGTGGAAAGGAAAAACAGAATAATTCTTTAAGCTGCAGAACAGCAAGAAAACATTGGCACCTGGAGAAGATTAGCAGAGCGGTCGCTGGGTGCTGTTTGGGGCTGGACATTGGAGGTATGAAGCCAGCTGAGGAGTTCTGGCAGTAGCTCAGGCCCCGAGGTTATGAGTTCACCTCTCAAGTGATCGTATTTTTGCAGCGCCTTCCTCCCAGATGCTCCTAGCTCTCTATAAGTCTTCTATGTTTTGCTACACACAGTTTCAGCTGACTTTATTCTCCAATGTAATTATTTTTAGTTGTCTAGGGAAATAATTATTGTTTAAAATCAACCCTTTCAATAATAACTAGTCCAGAAACCAGCAAGTACACAAGATGTGGCAGAAACGAATAAGAAACCGGTATTAGGGGAACTACTTTCAAAATTCCGTTCTTTTTCCGTTTACAATACACTTGAGCAAAATAACACTTGAGATTTCCGAATGAAACACTACAAGGATGTCACATGGTTCCTCTTGAAATGACAAGAAGGTTGAGATACCAATAAATCAATCTGAGACATTCCTTAATATCCTGTAGCTGAGGAATGGCTGCAATAGGAATCCCTGCGAAACACAGCATATCCTTTTCAACATCCAAAACCATGGGCTCCACTAGGCTTTGACACCTTATATCCTCTCTGGGTTCTGTTGGGCATTTATTACAACACATGCCATGTGATGACCCCTCCTTTCCTCATTTTTTTAGATTATAGCAAAATCTCAAAGTAAATCCTTCTGGCAAAACAGAAGGAAGCCAAACAAGTTACAGTTTATTTGAGCTGGCTGGCCGGGAGGCTGCCGTGTATGTCTACTGGGGCACATAAGTTCTGTGGAGACCTAAGGAGAGGGAGAAACAAGTGGTTAATGAGACAGAACACTGAGCCCAGTGCTATTGAAATTTTTGGCCAGTTCCTAATTTTTTGTGCTTAAGTGATATGACTTCTGAAATAAAACAAAATAAAAAGTATGGGTGTTACCACAGGTTGAACTTTCATACTGAGTAAAAATAAAATCCTAAGCCCCACAGCTGAATAGAACCCCTCTTGGTCTTATAGGAATAATGATGAGATTGAAATAACAGGACCAACCTTGCTGGAGGGCCAGTCTGATCCAGGTATTATTAAGAAGGAGGAAATTCTCATTACTGTACAACAAGGAGCCTATATAAAGAGAACCTAAAACTTTTAGGAAGAGGCTCTGAGGAAGCAGAGAGCTTGGAACCTAGCTAGTGACATGGGAAATTAACTCCCACATTAGATAGCGGCTTCAGAAGTAATGGCACTTTTTTTGGAGCTTTTCAGTATTTAGATTGTTTTCCCTTTTCGAATGGGCTTAATATAATTTGACCCCTAAGAAAGAAATGGACAGCTATAGTCTGGTTATTTATACTGGGGAGGGGAGCCGGAGGAAAAGGAAAGAAGAACTGGATTCTCAAGTAGTTGTATCCAAAAGACACAGACAATGTCTCCTTTGACTGGGCAGCAGTTAAAGAAAAGCTGTTGGGAAGGCCTTTATCCCAAAGATGCTCGAACTGCCAGTGGGAGCTGGGAGGAGATGCCAAGGCTGGAATTAAAGGACATCAGTAGCCCACATCTTCAGAGTAAAATTTGAAAAGTATTTTTATTTTATTTATTTATTTATTATTTTAGAGACAGGGTCTTGCTCTGTCACCCAGACTGGAGTGCAGTGGTGTGATCACTGTAACCACGGGACTCTGAGAATGTAAGGTATTCCAAGGAGGCCAGTGATGAATTGCTGCCATTCGACATGAACATAAACCTCAACGTATTCAATACCAAACACTAGAGTAATAAATCTGGGAATCTCAAAGATGGCTTATATCTCTAAATGCCAGTCACAGAAATTTCTTAAGACTCACTAATGTAGTCCAGAAACTTCAAGAGGATCAGGTACTTCAACTATTCCACCATGAAATATACCTTTTATTAATCCTAAATGCCAACTGCTTCTCACCTAGCTGGCATTTCCTGAACTCAACAGGGAAATATTACTTGATCCTTTAAAATTAAGGAACTGTGGTATGGGAGAATTCAAGACAATCCCGGGTTTTGAAGATAATTATAAAAATGCTTTATATTTGTATAGCATTTGATATGCAAATGGGTACATAAGTGCCCATGTATTAGCTATGCCTATGAGCTTTACAGCAGTCCTATGAAGTGGGTGTCACAGGCATTCCCATTCTACTGTTAATTTCCTCCATTTTCTTTATCTTCATCTTCTGTGAGTTTGCACAAATGTATCTACCAGTATTAACTATTCCAGTCCGTTCCCAAGTGTGGTCTCTGGACAGCAAGATCAGCATCACTTGGGTACTTGCTAGAAATACACATTCTCAGGCATCCCCCTGCAGACTTATTGAATCAGAAACTCAGGGGTTGGGGCCAGGAATCTGTGTTTCAACAAGCCTCCAGGTGACTCATGATGCATGCTTGAGTTTAAGAGCCACTACACTATGCTCAGTCTCACTCCAATTCCTGAGCAAATCCTGACTGCTGCAGGATACAGATCAGACAGCTCAGGACTCCACTTGTTGGGACTCAGACTATTTGTCTCTCCAGCTCCAGAATCTGGGTGCCCCAGAGCCAAGTTTTAAGCTGATCCACTTATTACTCATCTCTGTTCTGAGTTTCTAGACTCAGCTGAAACTTGATCTGGGTCCTGGGAAAGCCAAAATGCACCTGAGAAAATGATTTTGCAGGACAACGTTCATTCATGAAGGCAGTAAAGGAAAGGAAACATCTTTTCCATCTTAAGTTCACGGTTAAGGCACCTATAATAAAAGACAGACTAACAGGAGAAAAGTGTACACATTTATTTAATATAGGTTTTATGTGATGAAGAGCCTCATGAAGAAATGAAGACCAAATAAACAGGTATTTCTATGCTTAGATGAAGAATGGATAGTCATGGAGAGATACAATTGGACAAAGAAGGTATGATCTAATATAAGAAACTGGGGAAACATAGAAAGACCTGTTTGTTCAGATTCTTCTTTGCATTTCTGTATCTCTGGCTCCTTTCCCCTGAGGTACAGGGAGAACACCTCATAAATGAGGGTCAACTTCCTGCTTCTGCCATTTTCTCAAGTGCCAAAGTGGCATAGTTTGTGGTAGTGTGTTCTGAACTCCATCAGGATGAAATATTCCTCAATGCCACAGTTCCTTAATAGAGGCTGGGCCCAAAGAAGTCACAGTCATTGAGGAAGGGTGGAGGTGGGTCTTACCTCAGAATATGGAGAGCAACGTGGTCCTTGTTTTTTGTTTTGTTTTGTTTTTTGTTTGTTTGAAAACAAAAGGGTAGAGGATTTCTTACCTGTCTCTGCTTTCCAGGAACACATGGCTCAGATGAAGTTCAAAGTTGCCAGCACCCTCCCCCATCCATATTGGATTTTTCCCTGAGGCTGCTTCTTCTGTCTCAACCCAGTTCTCCCAAATTCTGATGGTCATTTCACAGTGTCTACCTGTCTTCTGATGGACTTTCAGCTCATAACTTGCTTTGGCCTTCCAAGTCTCCCTCCTAGGCACAAGCACCTTGTCCCCGGACCCCAGCACAGTGGCCAAGGCTGGTAGCCCATGGCAATCCCTTCCCAGGTAAGATAATGTCTGCTTCATGCCTAAGGAGCAGATTCCAGGACTTCCTGTCTTCAAAGGTCTTCCCACCTGTTAAGATCTTGACCTTGTACTTTCCCACTGTCCACCACTACTGAAATCAGCATATACACTGGGGACATTACGCATTTGAGACATATGCATGTGGGACACTGTTCCTGACTCTTTGAGCCACACCCAGAGTCTGCCTCCACAGTCAGATCCCTTTCCCCAGCCTCATTCCATGGTCTGGATGTTTATCAGGCTACTGGCTGCCTCTGCCTCCCTGCCTGGACCATGTTATTTCACTGGACCCATAAAGTCTCATTTGAATTACGAATTGCAACTAATGAACCAGTATCACAGAACCAACAAGGACCAGTTTTTTTCTTTTTTCATTTTAATTTTACTTTAAGTTCTGGGATACATGTGCAGAACGTGCAGGTTTGTTACACAGGTATACATGTGCCATGGTGATTTGCTGCACCTGTCAACCAGTCATCTAGGTTTTAGGTCCCGCATGCATTATTTGTCCTAATGCTTTCCTTCCCCTTTCCCCCAACCCACTGACTGGCCCCACTGTATGGTGTTCTCCTCCCTGTGTCCACATATTCTTATTGTTCAACTCTCACTTATGAGTGAGAACATGTGGTGTTTGGTTTTCTGGATAAAGAATATGTGGCACATATACACCATGGAATACTATGCAGCCATAAAAAAGAATGAGTTCATGTCCTTTGCAGGGACATGGATGAAGCTGGAAACCATCATTCTCAGCAAAGTAACACAGGAACAGGACCAGTTTTGTCAACTGCATACTTTTAACCAGCATGTGACTTCGGGAAATACCTCATGTTTTATGCTTTGTTGTGCATAATATATAACAAAATGCTTGACACCTAGTATATCTGATTAATAAATATTTATTGAAGGGAAGAGAGATGGGGGAGGAGGAAGGCAGGCAGGCAGGAAGAAGGAAGGGAAGGAGGGAAAGAGGAAGGGAGAGAAAGTAAAGAAGGGAGGGAGGGAGGGAAAAAATGTAATGTGTGCCTTTTCTTACTGGGTTATTGGTGGAGTACATGATTGATTACATGCAAAGTATTTTCAGCTTTTTGAAAATTCACTGCTTAAGTCTCAAGTTATTTTAATGTCGACATTAATAGTATAATGAGTTGTATCCACAAGATTCTGGTACATTTTTAGTGAGGTCAAGCTGACAGCTGCTGGTGGTTGTTATCTGTTAAGAGAGTTAAAAACTCAAAGAAAAAGAAGATGCAACACATTCAAGGAGAAGGCAGATGAGCGCAGGTGGGAAACGACTGCACAGGACAGGAAGAGCCAGAGAGGCCTGTGACCCTCGAGGCCTCCAAGGAGGCGCTGCGGGCGGCTCAGGAAGGGATTGGCAGGGGCAGGCTCATTCATCACGCAGCCGCGTGTGAGAGATGAAAACGCGATTCCCTTGCACGGAGGCTGGAGATGGGGTGAGTCTCACAGCCACAGGACGAACTGAGCACTTCCACCAGCCAGCAGCAGCCCGTGCTCCGGACCCCTCCCCGCGCCTCTCGGGCTGCCTGGCAGGAGCTCTCCTCCTCCTGCCCGCCCGCCCGGAGTCCTTTCCTTTCTTCTCAACTGCCAGGCTCCAGATCTCCCCGAAAGGAGGTGGGAGCCCGAGGATTCGCCCTTCAGAAAGAAATCAAGCCGGTGCCACCTGTTTACTCCACGCAGACCTCTTAGAGTTCTGGGGTTGGGGTGGGAGGAGGGGGCTTGATTTCCTGAGTGAAGTTGGTATTTTTCTTAAACAGTTAATTTATCTGCTTTTCCTTTTCAAGTGAGCAGATTTCCCATGTTTTCAGACTGAAAAAAAAAGAAAAAAAATCTCCCTTTTACTATTTTCCTTCTGCCATAGGGAGATGCGCGGCATCCTTAGAAAAGCCGGATGCTAGGAAACCTGTACCCTGTGCAATACAGTTTTAGGGTTTGGGGAAGACCACCTGAACCCCAAGACCACCCCCCGCCACCGTCTCCAGC
>NW_012115511.1:54553-147259 GCF_000951035.1 Colobus angolensis palliatus | reverse complement strand
CCCCGCCCCGTCCCCAGCCTCCACAGAGCCTGCATCCCACCGCTGCACTCAGCTCTGCTCTAGCGACAGGCCAGGATTCCACCCCGGCTCTGATCCCTCTTTCGCCTTGCTGCAGCAGGTCGGGAGAGGCCAGGGATGGGGCAACACAGCAAGGCCAGGGCGTCTCCTTCCTGGTTCTTTCCTTCCTTCCCCACTGCCGGCATTACCTGGCGTCTTTCACCTGCAGACTCTGTCTAGATCCATGTCCTGGACCAATTCTGTTCTCAGTGGTTATCTACAGACGCGCACTCCATCTGGTGACTCAGCTTCGAGTTTCTGTGGCTCCTGGTCCACCTCTGCTTTTCGAGGAGGACAGGGGCCATAATGGTCTGGTTGGCCCCGGAACCCTGTCCCAGGCCTGGGCCCTCAGAAATGAGATTCAAAATGCATTTGTCCGGGCTGTGATCTTGGTCTAGAGATCAAGCCACTACCACGTTTCCTAGACCGAGCACTTGAAAACTTGCTCAAGCTCTGAGATCCTCCAGGCGGGAACCTGCCTCATTCTTGATTTTCTCTCCTTTTGTCCCTCAGTCGTGGAGCCCTGTCTTTGAACTACATCCATGTGACTTGACTCTTGCTATCTGTGGTCAGCTTCCCATTCCACTAACTGTGCTGGTCTACCTGGCCCTCCACTTCCCACGTAAGTCAGCACTGCCTGTTGCTGCCTTCTTGGCACTCTCCTATGCACCATCTTCTCTAAGCACTGAGGTGCCCAGTTGCAAAACACCTGGAGGTGATGGGAGGGGTGGTGTAGACCTGCTGAACTTTCTCTTACTGGCAAGGATGACAGTAGGCAGAGCATACTTGGCTGTTTAGGCCAGGACACCCACCACTTCCCTCCGTGGGTGGGTCTCCTACCCTTCAACACGGGATCATGTAAACATTTTAAGGTTATAGATCACTTTCTTTTTCACACTGAGCATTTGAAATCTAGTGTGTCATTTAAACTTACAGCACACCTCCATTTGGACCAGCCACTTTTCCAGTGTGCAATAGCCACACACAGCCAGTACTACTGTGTTGGACAGCACAGGTCTCCATACTCTCAGGGAAACCGAAAGTGGGTTACTGTACAAAAAGAAGATAATATTTTAGATTTGTTGGATTAAATGAAATCTATTGTTAGAGTTAATTTCATCTACTTTAAAAATTTTTATTGTTTTCAATTATTATACAGTATATTATGAACTAACTGCATTGTGCCCCCCCCAAAATTAATATGTTAAAGCCTTAACCCCAATGAGACTGTATTTGTAGACAATGCCTTTAAAGAATGAATTTATTTTAAATGAGGTTATAAGGGTGGGGCCCTACTCCAACATGACTGATGTCCTCATAAAAAGAGAGAGAAACGTCAGAGAGATGCGCGCCCACAGAGAAAAGGCCATGTCCGGACATGACGTGGTGAGAAGGCCAGAAGCCAAGGAGAGACAGCAGCCTGCAGAGAAACCAAACCTGCTGATTGACACCCTGATCTTGGATTATCCAGAACTGTGAGAAATAAATTTTGGTTGTTTAGTCACCCAGTGTGTGAAATTTTGTTATGACAGCTCTACCAAATTAATATACATTGAAATTAACTCTTGTTGTGCAGACCTATGAGTTCTAACACATGTATAGAGGCATGGAACCATCCCCTCCATACAGAGCAGTTCTATCACCCCCAAAATGCCCTTGTGTTTTGCCTTTATAGGCATCTGCACATTCTATCCATAATTTTGGCAACAACTGATATGTTCTCCTTTACTATGTTTTTGTCTTTTCCAGAATGTCATACCAGAGAAATCATTCAGTATGCTGTGTTTTGAGAATGGCTTCTTTCGCTCAGCACAATGGCTTGGAGATTCATCAGTGTGGCCGTGTAGATGAAACGTCTCATTTGTTGCTGTGTGGTACTGCTGAGCTGTGTGAGTTTGTTTGTTTTATTCACCCAATAGATGGCATTTAGGCTGGTTCCAGTTTGGGCAATTATAAAAGGAGCAGCTATAAACATCCATGCACAGGTGTGTGAGGCTAATAGCTCCTCAAAGATATCCTAATCCTGAACTCTGGAACCTAGGAATATGTTGCCTTTCAAGACAAAAGGGACTTTGCCTATCTGATTAGGCTAAATATGCAATTAAGGCTAAGATAATGAGGTGGGGGAGATTATTCTGAATCATCAAGGTAGAAACCAAGGTAATCACAAGGGCTTTTATAAGAGGTAGGCAGGAAAGTCAGAGTCAAAGATGGAATGATGAAAGCAGAGGTTAGAGTGGTTCAGAACCATGAGCTAAGGAATGCAGGCAGCCTCTAAAAGTGAGAAGGACAAAGTAACAAATTCTCCCCTAGATTCCCTAGAAGGAACACAGCTCTGCCAATCCATCTTGGACTCAGGACTTGCAGAACTGTGAAATAATACATCTGCATTGTTTTAAGCCACTAAGTGTGTGGTAATTTGTTACAGTAGCAATGGAAAACTAATACAACAGGTTTATGTACAAAGGTGCTTTCATTTCTCTAGGTTAGACACCCATAGGCGAAATTGCTGGGTCAAACAGTAAGTGTATGTTAATTAGAAGTTACCAAACTGTTGTCCAGAGTAGCAATAAAACTTTTTATTCTCAGCAATACATGAAAGTTCCAGTTGCTCTACATTTATGTCAGTATTTTTTGTTTTAGCTGTTCTGATAGGTGTAGAGTGATGTCTAGTTGTAGTTTTAATTTGCATTTCCCTAATGGCTAATGACACTGAGCACCTTTTCATATACATTTTTTCATTCTTACTTTCCCTTTGATGATATGCCTGTTTATGTCTTTAGCCCATTTTTTAAATTCATTTTTTGGTTTTCTTATTGTTGAGTTTTGAGAGTTTTCTTAATAGTCTGTATACAAATCCTTTATTAGGTATATGATTTTCAAATATTTTTATCTTAATCTGTAGGTTGTGTTTTCATTCTCTCAATATCTTTTACAGGGCAAAGTGTTAAATTTTGATAAGATCCAATTTATCAATATTTTCTTTTATGAGTAGTGCTTTTGGTGTCATGTCTAAGAATGCTTTGCATGACAAAAGGTCACAAGAATTTTCTCCTGTGAGTTCTTCTAGAAGGTTTGTAGTTTTATTTTTACCTATAACCCCTTTTGGGTTCATTTTTGGGGAAGCTGTTAAGTTTAGGTTAAGCTAATTTTTGGTCTACAAAATTCCAAATAATCCAACACCGTTTGTGGCATCACTTTTGCACCTCTGTCAAAAATCAGGGAGACATGTTTGTGTCATTCTGTTCCACTCCTCCATTTGTCTGTTTATTCACCAATATCATCATATCTTGATTGCTACAGCTTTATAGTAAATCATTAAATCTCATAATGTGAGTCCTTGAATTTTATATTCCTTTACAAAAGGTTTAGCTGCTCTAAGCTCCTTTGCTTTTAAATATAAATATTAATATTAATTTGTCTACAATTAGAAAAATTGGCCTCTTTACTGTGTTGAATCTTTCAATTCATGAACATGTGCTGTCGCTAATTATTAATATTTAGTTCTTTCTTAATTTCTTTCATTGGTGTTTTGTATTTTTCAGATCACAGACTCCATATGTTTTGTTAGATTTATCTCTAAGTATTTCATTTTTGCACCTATTGTAAATTAGACTTTTTAAAAATATTTCTATTGCTTGTAATATATATTTGTATATCTATTCTATTCCTATAATATATTTTGTATATTTCAGTATATTGATTTTTATGTGAAACTGTATCTTGCAATCTTGCTAAACTCATTTATTAGTTCTAGAAGTTTTTGTTGTTGCTGATTCCTTGGAATTTTCTACATAAATAATCACGTTATCTGTGAATAGGAATAGTTTTATTTTCCCTTTTTCCATGTATATACCTTTTATATGTTTTTGTCTTTTTTTATCTTATTACTCTGGCTAACACTTCTAATACAACATTGAGTAGCAGATGTGAATATGGACATTCTTGCCTTATTCTCAGTTTTAAAGATAAAGCATTCAATTTTTCATGATCAAGTATGATGTTAGTTGCAGGCTTTTTAGAAATGGCCTTTACTGAATTCAGGGGGGTCTCTTCTATTACACATTTTCTCTGAGAGTTACTAATGTGAATGAATGTTGTATTTTGTCAAATGCTTTTTCTGCATTAACTGATATGATCATGTGGATTTTCTTCTTTAGACTATGAATATTGTGGATTGCATAGGTTGACTTCCAAATACTGAGACAACCTTACATTCCCAGGATAAACCCTACCTAATCATGATGTATTATTCTTCATATGTTGATGGATTCAATGTGCTAATATTTTTTCTTGAGGATTTTTGTGTCTATAATCACAAGGAATATTGTGGGCATTTTGGAAACTGTGTTCCATTATGGTTATGCTGGCTTCATGAAATGAGTTGGAAAATATTCCTTCCACTTCTATTTTTTGTAATAAATTGGGTAAATTGGTGTTATTCTTACTTTGAATGTTTAGTAGAATTTGCCAGTGAAAGTATCTTGATATAGAGGTTTAATTTTGGAGTGCATGGCAATGAATTCTATTTCTTTATATTTATAAGACTTTTTAGGTTACCCATTTCATCATCTTATGTGAGTTTTGGTTGCTTGTGGTTTTTGAGAAATTGGACTTTTCATTTAAGATATTGAGCTTATGTGTACACAGTTGTTATTATTCTTTTTGATGAGAAATCCACAGAATAGTTGTTCCTCTATAAATAAAATGTCATTTTTCTCTGGCTGCTTTGAGGATTTTTTCTTTTTTTACATTTCAGGAGTTTTATTAAATGTTGGGTATGAATTTCTTTGGGTTTTCCTATTTGTGGTTTGCTTAGCTTCTAATGCTTGTAGGTTTGGGTCTCTCACCAAACTTAAGCTTTCAGCCATCATTTCTTCATATATTTGGTCCAGATCATACCCTTTCTCTTTTCTTCTGAAACTTTGAAAAGAAGAATGCTAGACCTTTTGTTATCGTCTCCCTGAGGTTCCCTTCATTTGTCTTCATCCTTTTCAGTCTTTGTGGTTCAGACAGAATAGTATCTGTTAGCCACTCTTCAAATTAATGAACTGTCTTCATGTCAATCTGTACTGCTATTGAGCCCAACCATTAGGATTTTTATTTATTATATTTTCCAGTGCTAGAATCTCAATTTGGTTCTTATTTATATCTTGAATTTTTTTGTTGAGATTTTCAGTTTTAACATTTTTTCCAACAGCTCGCAATTGCCAATTTTAACATTGTTATGCTAGCTTTTAAAAGTTGGCCAGATAATTCCAACACCTTTTTCATCTCAGTGTTTGCTTTTGTGGTCTTTTACCATGTGAGTTATAATTGTCATCATTCTTCTTAGACCAAGTAACTTTGAATTGTATCCTGGACATTTTGAATACTAAGTTCTGAGACTCTAGATCTCACTTAAAGGCCATGGAAAACTTTGATATTTTTGTTACAGAAGGTAACTGAACTGTTTAGGTTCAAGCAGAAAGTTCCAACCCACATTCGGGGGGCTATGGTTTCGATACCAGCTCAGTTTTCAAAGCCCTTACAGAGTTCTTCAGATGTGTCACGGTGTGTGCCACCCAGCGGCCTGTCTGGGGCATGGGCAGTGAACTATTTGTGAGTGTAGTTCCCAAAATATTTGGTTGCTAGTTAGGACCAGATTCACATGTGTGCAGCTCAGGGATTCATAAACAAGTTTATGGGGTACCTTTCCTGATCTTCCTCACTGTGATCTCCTCAGTAGTTTTAGGTTTCTAGAGGCTCTGTTTTTATATAACCTCTAGCCAGAAACCTGGGGTTCTAGTTCCCCTTCTATTCTGCATACTTCCATGGTAGAGGGCAAGCAATAGGAGGACAGAAAAAGGGAGGAGAAAAAGCAATGGGGATTTGTCTCTCTCATTGCGTCTACACTAAATGGAGAGGTAGGTTCCCCTCCTGTACTAGTCAGGGTTCTGTAAAAAAATACAGAACAACAGTCACTTGTATTTTGTTATGAAGGAGTGTGTGTGTGTGTGTGTGTGTGTGTGTGTGTGTGTGTGTGTGTGTGTATGAGAGAGAGAGAGAGAGAGACTGATTTATTTTAAGGAATTGGATCATGTGCTAGGGAGGGGTCTGCAAGTCCAAAGTCTGCAGGGTAATCTGGCAGGATGGAGACCCAGGAAGGAGTTAAAGTTACAGCTTGAAGACAGTATTCTCCCTAGAAGGAAAACCTGCTCTTCCTTGGGAGTCCTAAGTCTTTTTCTTTTAAGATCTTCAACTAACTGGATGGGGGCCACCCACATTATGGATGACAATCTGCTGATCTCAAGTTCTACTGATTTAAATGTTAATCTCATCTGGAAAACTACCTTCACAGCAACATCTAAACTGATGCTTGGCCAAATACCTGGGTCTTGTGGCCTAGCCAAGTTGATACATGAAGTTAACCATTACAGGGCCATCCCTTCTCAACTTGGCACCCACGCACATCTCCTTAAACCACACTTAATCTCCAAATAAAGGCAATACTCCTGCCTAACAAGATACTACCATCCTGCACAAAACTGAACACGCACTATTCCTTCCCCAAGTATGGGATGCAGAGTCCTTGGGTGATGTTTACACTTTTCGATATCCTGAGTAATATGATGTAAAGTTAACAATATACTTAAACACCATAAAGTAGAGCCAATACATCTTATATTATATGATAAGGAGGTAAGAGAGGGAAGAAAACAAAGATATTTGCTTGATACACACACATTATACATCACACACACACACACACACACACACACACACTCATAACCAAATACAAAGCAATACCCATGACAGTTGCATCTCTCCGAGCTTTGACTCCATCAGCTTCCTGTTAACAGCTACTGTCCCTGCTGCTTCCAGATCACTTGGGGTCTCAGTGAAGAGACATTAGAGACAAGAAAAATAATTGTTTTAAAAATGATGGATTCCCTCACTGGGTGCATTAGGAGTTCACTTTCCACCTCCTTGAGCTGGTGGTACTAGAGGAGCTCTTAGAGTTCTGTCTGTCTGTGCCCTGATGTCCCCTTCTAGGTTTGGAATATGAGGAGTATGAGGACTCAAAAAGAGAACCAATGTTAAGACTGAACTGGAGAGGGGATTCTAGCACACACTGAGTTGCTTTAGTATGCAAGTAAGTTTCAACCACAGAAAAAAGAGTTTAAGACAGATGACATGGCTGTCTACAGATGTCTTAAGGACCACCAGAAGGAAGAGGGTTAGGCTTATTTTGTGTAACTCCAGGATGCATAATTTTGTCAGACTGGATTTATAACCAGCTGTTTCCCCCTCTTGCCTCAGTGAAAACCAGTGAAAGTCTGACTCTTCCAAGCATTGACATTGCAACCTAAGAGTAAGATATAAGACAAGGTAGGTGATCCTTTTGCCAGGATTGTTTTTCCCTCTCCTATATTTACTTTGCTATCAGGTAAAATAATATAGTATTATTGATAATTGATAATATTGATAATCCAATTGTTGTAATCATTAACTAGAAAATTACTTTTCTTCTGGATTTATTACTTTAAAGCCCACTGTAATCATAATTATTATTTCATTACACTCAGTTTTTACAGAATTCTCAAAGAAAATATAACTTCAACTCTAAGAGAAAATTAATGCATACACAAGAAATTTCATTTCAAGGTAGTGTTGGAATGCTTGTGCTCAAACGAATAAAGAACATCTGCCCTTACACCATCCACCTTTATAGTCACATTTTCAAACTTTTATTTCCTTTAATTTTCTATATCAGAATCTCTCTTTCCTGGATGAAGACAGGCACAGAAAGAGACAGTAGCTTCTCCTCTTCATTTTCAATAACCATCAAAATGTTTTTCAATTAAACATGAGATTTGAAAAGAATGAATAGTGTGCAGAAAAGGTGAGACTAGTTGTCAATCCACCTTTTCTAGCTATGTCTTGACTTTTAACTGTCAGCAGCTGAAGACCAAGAGATCAAAAAGCCAACAAAGACCCTGTATTGTAACCCCCAACTGTGAACCGCGTGTTTTCTCTCAAGGATTGAATGTTTGAAAGATAAGCAGATTTTTAGCTGTTCAGAAAAGTTTGCACACAGTAGGAAAGGAAGAACTTCAAAAGCTCCACATCCTTCTCCTAGTTCCTGCACCTCTGCCAAAATCCAGATATATTCTAGTTACCTCTGGGAAAGCCACATTCTCCCCTGCAACAGAAAAACACATCAGCCTCGACATTTAACCGGCAGATGGCTTCCAGGGAAAATATAAATGATCCACCTGCTGAAGCAAGGAGCTGACATAAAGTTGGACATATTTACAAATGACTCATGGTGATGACTTCCTTGTGGTTGTCAACATGCAGCCTCCTCATCCACCTCTAATTGCTGGGTGGACAGCCCAGCAGGTGATGTAGCTTCACTGTTTGTCCTGCAGGGGGACTGCAGAGACCCATCTCTGCAGAGACCCTTGAGCCCTGTGGCAAGGATCTGGCCTCATTTTTCTTGCAGCCACAATGCTTACCCCACTTGCTTCCTGCAGCAGGCACTTGTGAATATTTGTTGAAATGAATTTGAGTCTAAGGCAATGAATGAGGATGCTAATTTCTCTAGTTGTCTTTCAGGACATAAGTAGGTAGGTTTATTTTTAGAGTATTGATGGAAAGTCCACACTTATGTCAATGCCTCTTCACTAAGTTGTTCTCCTAGAGTCATAGAGCCTCAGACTTAAACAACCTGTTGGAGGTTACCTGGTCTTGCAGGTCCTCTGTATACATTTATGCTTCTCCTAGGAAGCAGTGGCTTCTAAACTCTTCTGAACAGCATATATTTTACCACCATCTCATAAGGATGTCAAATAAAATCTATACTTAGATTTAGAAATCAATTCTATTCATAGATAAGAATTATTCTTTTTTTGTCAAGGAAAAAACACAGGGGTGCTATGGTGTGAGCATGTGTCAGGAACTTAATCCCTAATGCAACAGTGCTGGGAAGTGGAGCCTAGTGAGAGATGATTAGGCCATGAGGGCTCTGCCCTCGTGAATGGATTAATGCTGACATGGCAAGAGGGGGTTCATTATAAAAAAGTGAGTTTAGTCCCCTCTCTCTTGCTCTGTTGCCCTCTCTTTGCCCTTCTGCCATGTGAAGACATGGTAAGAAGGCCTTTGCTAGATGCCACACGCCCCTCTCAACCTTGGACTTCCTGGCCTCCAGAACCATGAGCTAGTGAAGTTCCACTCATTGTCAATTGCCCAGTCTGCAATATTCTGTTACAGCAGCACAAATTTGACTAAGACAGGAGGGTAATATAACTATTAAGTATTGTAATAAGCATTAGTTGTGTTATTTTGGAAAGTGAAAGATATTTAACTTACCTCTTTTTAAATTAAATCATTCAAGGTTTACTAAATCTATACTATATTGTATTCTGTGTGTGTACTGCATGTAAACATATAATGCTAGATCAGTGAGCAACATTACTGATTATATACCATGGTCTCCTTATTTACAGAAAAGGAACATTAGGAACATAGAGAAAAGGGGCATACCCAGGAACATGTAGTGGCAAAGCCCATTAAAGGAAAGTGAAACATCAACAGAGCCTGGAAGATGAACAAAGATCAAGACAGAAAGAACAAAGAGGAGAAATGGAAGAGGAGAATAAAGAAGCAACGTGGGAGAAGAGACAAATGAGAGGCTGGTAGAAGTAGGAAAAGAAGAAAAAGAGAGGACAGTGAGCAAGGGAAGGTGAGGAGTGGAGGAGAGGAGGAATAGTGAAAGGAAAGCTTAATGTAAGAGAAACTACAGTGTAATAGTTAGCAAAATGGATGTTGGGGACTAATGACCTAGGATGATATACCGACTCTGCTCCTTACTTACTGTGTGATCTTGGGTAAGTCACTTTCCTCAGTTTCCCTCATCTGTTAAATGGGAATAACAGCAGTGCTTACTTCACAGTAAAGTGCTGGAACAGGATGAGCACTATAGAAATGTGTTGTTTCTCATTATTGTCTTGTGATCCATCCCCTAATCTGAGGCCCTGGCAGCTCCCACATGTCTCATTCACTGTCAAAATCAAACAATAAGCATTTGTGAACCATGTCATTGATTTTTCAAGTCTTAAATATGAAAAAATTTCTCCTAATACTATATATTTTTTTCAATTTTAGATAATTAATCTATTAAAAGCATTATTACAGTGATTCGATTTTTGGAATAGTCTGGACTTTAGATATTCTTTCCCAGTGTCCCCATAAGTAAAGCAAGTCAGACCACATGTTTCTAATTCCTCAGATACATAGACATGGTATATTGTCGTTTTGGCATGCAGGGCAAAGAAATTGTTCAGACAATGAGCACAGGAGGGTTAACTCATATGGTTGTCAGTGTGGTGACATGCACTTCTGAAAGGCTTCTAAGCAAAACCTATCCTATATTTCCACAGTGAGCCCCAGCCTATCAAATGAAATCCATTTATGGACTTCTTATTTGTTCTTCCTTTCCATGCTTCACACTTCTGCCCTCCACTCCCTACCAGTTCACCCAGCTGCCATTTCAGATCAATCTGAATTACCAGTTTAGATGCCTAATGCCCTAGAGTACATTGCTCATTGACACATTGGCGATGTGAAAGTCCTTAAAAGTCAAGACAGGTTTAAAGTCTAGACAGTTTTGATGGTTGTCTTGGACAGCCCAGTCTTTCTGAAGCCACATGGCTATAAACAGACAGAACAATTATTATGGTCTCGTCCTATCAGATTTCTTGGTTGTGATGAGCACATAATCCACACTTACTGGAGAAGTTGATGTTTTCATTATTTTTATTTTCAAAATTGTGTCTTTGGTATAACTGACTCAGGGCCAAAAAAAGCAAATATTAACACATTTATTAAAATGCATAAAATGCGTACTGGAAACAGTAATTAAAAGAGCTGAATTCTGCCTCAGGGGTATCTAACCTACAATTTCATGGGAAGTAATTCAGAAATCCTGAAGAGTTCAATAAAGTTCACTCTGGCCCTCATATACTAAGTATTAGTTTTCCATTGGCTCTCAGCTTCTATACTACTCTCAGCAATTTGCAAAATGTACCAAGTAAATACTAGCTTTTTGAACTGAGTACTTTAGGGTACAGTCATACTCCACATTGTCCCCCATTTAAGGCAGGTAAGTGACCAAAGACAGTATAAACTTACCCATTGCTGCTTTCCTTCTTCTCCTAAAGCTTCTTTTACTTTCTGGGGTGATTTTAAACTAAGGGTCATATGTACAGGTGTAGACGTGGGAAAGAGAGTAGGGGCCAATAATAAACATTGAATTTTTGAAGAAAATAGACAGGAGTATTTTAGAGAATTGTACTTGGGGATGGGGGTGCTGGGAGAGCAAATACAGGCAAGCTCTGCCAGTACTCAGTGCCCGCACCTGGTTTTCTGTGGCATGACTGTTCAAAGATAGGTTTTAAATTATGGTGTATTTCAAATATACTGCATGTACTACACACACACACACACACACACACACACACACACACTACAAACCTTGTGCCCAGCTAAAAATCTAAAATTTGAAAATTCACTGAAGTCCCCGTATGTCTCCCTGATCTCATCCTCCCCCGCCACACAGTGGAGAGCATTATCTGTGACTAGGTGTTCAGATATATCCTCACGTATATAGAGAATATTGTTTTGTATGTTTGCATATTTATTTAAACTACTATGTTTAAATAAATATTCCATTAGCCATTTTTTAATTCTAGGCTAGCTTCTGTCATTTACTTGTCATTTTGCAGGATAATCATTTCTGCCACCAAATGGCTACTCATTATGGAAATAAAATGATGTAATTTAGAGGTTAAAAAAAAAGAAAAGTATATATCAACAATTAATTCAAAGCTCCATGAGAGCAGAAATGGGCCTCTTAGCTAGGATTCTATTCTGTTTTCAGCACCCAGTGCAATTGCCTGGCATGAACTTGGTGCTCAGTGAATAACTGTCAGGTGAACAGATCAGCAGATGAAGACAGGAAGAAAAGACCTCTTGTCCCATGATCGCTGCTTGGTTTCTCCTCACTGCTGTTTCCTCCAGTGGTGTAGCCTGAGCGCTGAAATCAGTCTTTCATTCCCATAACATATTAACATCGGGGTGATTTCAGTTGAAGAAATCTGCAATGCATTTTGGGGTTGTAACCAGAGAAACAATGCAACTATTACAATTCTCTAAACTCTAGTAAAATGTATTCAGGCAGGACCTCAATCAATAACCCTGGAGTTGAAGAGAAAAGGAGGAATTGTTGAGCAAGGGGCTAAATTATCTTGTTTGAGTGATTTGATTTCCTCTAAATACAAGGTCACATGTGGCCAATTTAATTCTCCCTACTCATAAAGAAGTCCAGATCAAAACAACTAAATTGAACCCAAATTTCACAGTTCTTTTCCCTCAAGGCCCAACTCAGAAGCTCACAGACATCAATGACTGATGATTTTTATGACAAGCTCCAGTCTTGGCATAATGGGGGCCCTCAGTTAGTTTGAAGACCTTTTCATTGGTGATATAACAGCACTGTTGTTGGCAGCGTTCGATGACATCATGGTCATAAAACTCAGCAACAGCAGGAAGATTGTCTTGGTGCTGAAGTGGGAATTCTGCCGTGGCCAACACCACGCCATCCTGTGTTCTTTGTTCAAACTCAGTGTTCAGACTGGGTTGGCCTTACCCAGTTATGGGCTATAACTAAACTTGCGGGCCTGCTCATTTTTGATTGCTGTGTCCAGCTAAGAAACACAGCTTGTCCCTGACCTTTGACCCCCAGCATTCTCCTGTTCTCAAGCCTTTAGGACTAGTAAATCAGGTAGCCACATCTATGGGGCCTTTGATGGGTTTCTAAGAAATGCAAACATGAAATTTCACCACCAGAAATTTGGCTCTTTAGATATCAAGGATATTTCTGACTTTGTTGGACTTAAAAAATCAAAATTCTCCAGGAAAAGGCCCGACAGCTGTCTGTGGGGAGAAGGAACTTGTGATCGTACAACATGGCCCAGTTTCTTCTCTAGTAGCTGGCTCTATCCCTGCCTCGCTGGCCCCAACCCAACCATGGGCCAAGTGTGCAAGGCCCACACCTCTCAGGTCTTGGGCGCTCTTAGGTCGAGAGCAGGCAGGGGATGCACAGGCAGCTCCACTGAGAGTCTAGCAGAGCCCTGCTCAGACCTCAATAATGTAGCATCTGTCCTTGATGAGGACTAGAAAGTGGTTCACTCACCCTCCATTTGCCTCAAGTGTTATTAAAAATAATCAAGAGTGGAAATAAACGTCACATAACTGGGCCATTGTAGAGACAGAATGTTGCTGTAAAAATCTGCAGAACCAAACTAAAATACCAGTCTCTCTAGGTAAAACACAGACATGAAAATGGCTTTAACAGGAGGTAAATAATATGAAGTCACATCCTCAGAAAGTGACCGAATCTGCCTAGGAAGGAGGAGCTTTGCAGATAGACACTTCACTTTGTGCCTCCTGCTGCCATAAGACGAACCCGGACATTTTCCATGAGTTAATGCCACTGTCTCTTCAGCACTCTGTCTCTTCAGCATCTTGGAAAGTAAAAACAAACCACATCTGAACAGGATCTAGGAACTCTTTCTCTCAGAAAAGCTAAAAGTGTTTCTTGAAGGCCACTGAATTGCGTGCCATTGCTATTCCCAAGCTGGCTTTTCCTAAGTTGAACAGAACAACAGAGGAATCTAATGTTCCTGTCCTCGGGGAAGTATTTCCTCTTTATTAAACAGTTAGCGTTCCTGAGTGCTGTCTTCAAAACCTGCTGTTCATTCTCCACTGAATTCAGGCCAGTCATTCTTCGTTTCCTCAATTAAAGTGGGCTGAGAACTTCCCTTTCCTCACAGAGGGATTGTGAATTTAATTGCTCTTCCAAGGGTCCCGAAGTCCCCTTAGAGCCACCCCCACAGCCTGTCTCTCCAGCTCCCACAAGCCTCCTCTGCCATGTTGCGTGGACCAAGGCTAACTCTGGCTGACTGAGGGGTCCTGCAGCTTCCTCCCATAATATCCCAGGGTGAATTGATCTCCCCAGCCCTTCTTGAAAAGTCTTAACGACAGCTTCTCTGAACTAGTTCAACAGGAATAAATCCTCCCACTCCTTCTGACTAGCATTTAATTACTCTAAGTGCTTCTGCTTGGAGTCCCTGAGAGAAAGACATTGTCAGGCTTGTTCAGCAAGTGTTTCTCAGAGTAGGTTCGTTCTGCAGAGCACACATTCTGCAGAATGTTAATAGGTGTTGCCTGCCACACACACAAACTGCAGGCACTTATGCACACATACACACCATGCACCTATGCACACTGCATGCCATAAATGCATACACTCCTCCCTGCACACACATATACACTACATGCCACATACAAAATGGTCAAATAAGTACAGTCATGCAAACTTAACGTAAAACCAATATTTTGCATCTGCTTTCAAAGCCTTTAATATACTAATGTGTATTGTAAATCTTCAAAAGCAGGATTTGAAGCAGTGTTTCCCAACCTGTTCAAACACAGGGTTGTTTCTTTGTGGAAAGCATCTACAATGAAACACAGTCTGCAAAAAACTCTGTCACAACATTTTTTTTTAAAGACCACTTACTCATCTGAAACTGAAGTGATAATGCCAAGCATTTTAAACAGTATTAAAAGCATAAACATTTTCAAAAGCAATGAGAGATTTGGCCAGGGGGTGGCAAACTGTGGCCCACTAGCCAAACCTGGCCTATTGCCTTTTTTTCTGTACAACCCTCAAACTAAGAATGTTTTTATGTTTTTAAAGAGTTGTGAAAACAAAACAAACAAAAAATCAAATATGCCATGAAGACCACATGTGACCCACAAAAAAAGCCCACTATAGAAAAAGTTTGCATAGCTATTAACCACATGTATTATTTAAATTTAAATTAATTGAAAAATAAGAAAAATTAAAAATTCAGTTTCTAGGTCACAGTGGCCATATTTCAACTGATCAGCAGTTACATGTGGCTAATAGCTATCATACTGGAAAATGCAGACATTCTCAGCACTGCAGAAAGTTCTGTTGCATTATGCCAGTCTAAACAAAACTTTCTGTTGAGGTTTAGGGTAACACTGTTTGTGATTCTCTCCTGTTGTTGCTGTGTTTAAGGCATTTTATTTAAGCAGCGTGGATATTAGTCTGGCAAAAGAGTCCTGACAGATTTCTGATGAATTTCCAGCTGAGTATGTTTACCATCTGAAGCCCTCACTTGTACCTTGGTCTTCTGCAGCTCCCAGAAACTAGATCTTGACTGACCCCACCATACCACCAGACCCAGACAGCTCCTGAGACTAGCTAGTAGTTTACAGGAAAATTCCCAGTCTTGAGCTATTTTGGCTTGCCTCCTCTCTTCTTCAAGTTTCTGCCAGCCTCTCTACATCTCTCAGTTTCTTGAGTTTCCCTGCCTTCTGCCTTTCCTACTAAAATGCGATTCCCTTCACTTTGTTTTTCAGAATTTTATTCTTCACCTTTTTCTTGGCGTTTGGCTTATATTTACATATTTAAAGACTCATAAATATATCCTCCTAAATATATTCTGCTATATCATCTACTTAATTATCCTTTAGCAATATGGAAAAATTGGCAAAACTCCTGAAGCAGAAAAGCTTCTTTCTGCATTTTCCCACCAATAACTATAAATGGAAAAGAATAGTATCAAAATTTAGCATTTATAAACATATATATATACACATATATATAGTATTATATATATTATGTCTCCCTCATTAGAAGGTCAAGTGCAGAGTTTTTGTGTAAACGGCATTCCCCCCCTTGCCTTATGTCAAGAGTGAAATCTGTTGTTTGTTATATTTAATGTTTCCTATATTTCCTCTTTCTTTAAAAAAAAATGTTTCAGACGGGAAAGTAAACCTTGCTGGTGGGGAGGGGGAATGCCATTTACGTTTTTAATGTTATTGAAAATGATTGGCATTATCACTTCAGTTTTAGATGAGTAAGTGGTCCTTTAAAAAAAAATGTTGTGATAGAGTTTTTGCAGACTGTGTTTCATTGTAGATGCTTTCCACAAAGAACAGCCCTGTGTTTGAAGGAGAATGTGTGTTGTCAACAAGAGTGAAAAGAGCATTAGAAGAATCAAGGGGTCAACGTCATCAAATGTTATAGAGACCAAAGAGGATGAAGACTATGTCAGACCATTTTAATGGGTTTCTGAGAACTTCTTTAATAAACTATTTAATACAGTGTTGAGAAATGTGTAAGGGTGGGTAGAAACTACAATTTTAAGAAATTTGAGGATGAAAGAAAATAAAAGGACAAAATGTTCAAGTACATTTTATTGTTTTAAGACAGAATAAACAGGAATATGTAGATTCCAATGGATAAACCAGTTATGAAATGGATAAAAAACTGTCCTATGAGAAATTAAACTTAAGTTTACACAATAGGGCAGGTATAGGGTCAGAACTTATAACACCTGTGTGGTGTGGTAAACAAAACAAAATTTAAACAAAATTTCATCTAAGAATCAAGAATCAAGAGATTCTGCAGAAGTATAAAATTATTCTATAGGATCACTTATACAATTCATGGTCCATAGACTGCAATTCTTCCAAGTAATAAATAACAAAATTAAGTAAAATAAACAAAAAAACACAGAATAAGATTAACTATAGCAATACAAAACATCAAATCATATAAAGGAGAAAATTACTACAAAAGAGAGTTTATACACGTAACAAAAGGCAGAACTGATGTTATACAAACTAGAAACAAGAGACAAAGCCTTTTAATATAAACAAAATAGATTTTTTTTTTTTTTTTGGAGATGGAATCTTGCTCTGTTACCCAGGCTGGAGTGCAGTGGCACGATCTCAATTCACTGCAAGCTCTGCCTCCCAGGTTCATCCCATTCTCCTGCCTCAGCCTCCCAAGTAACTGGGACTACAGGTGTCCACCACCATGCCCAGCTAATTTTTTGCATTTTTAGTAGAGATGGGATTTCACCATGTTAGCCAGGATGGTCTCAATCTCCTGACTTTGTGATCCACCCACCTCAGGCTCCCAAAGTGCTAGGATTACAAGCGTGAGCCACCGTGACAGCCTAAAATAGGTCTCTTAAAAATGAGTAACAAAAAAATAGTAGTAGTAGATATCATCACAAATAATAAAGGATTGCTGAAACAAAAACAGCCACCAAAGTCAAAATTTATTGAAGAGTAAAATGGGTTAGACAGAGCTGAAAAAAAGAATTTAAAGCTGGAAGATTGATTTGAAAAATACAGGTAGAATGAAAAATGGAGTGATAAGGACGTGGAAAATATGAAAGAGGTTAAAAGACATGGAAGTGACTCCTGTTTTCTAAGATGGAGTAACAGGAACTAGATTTACTTTCCCATCTGAAGCAGATTTTTAAAGAAAGAAGAAATATAGGAAACATTAAATATATCAAACAACACATTTCACTCTTGACATGAGGCAATGAAGAACAGTAATTTCTGAAATTAAACAAACAAATGAAATGAGCTGTACCTTTGCCCTAACTGTCTTAAGAGAGTTTTCAGGTAATGGCACAAAGAAGGGAACCTAGGCAAAGCCCAGTGGAATCCCTTAGGTGAGGAGACAAAGGCAGCTAAAATATACAAGGCAGAGTGCTGGGAAAAGACAGAAGCACACAGAGAAAATTATAGGGATATGCAAAGTGAACCCCTCCAGTATTCAGCTGAGTATGAATTAATTCATGGATGTGAGGAGAATATCCAAGCTAGGAAAAGAACCACCTGAAAGGAATAGAAGTAACAGTACTCCGACCAGGATTAATGCCTATTCTAACCAGTGTGAATTGCTAACTTCACAAATCTTGGTACATTGGGTAGAATGCCTGAAGAATCTCGTGTTGCTAGTAGAAAAATATTAGTCCTGGTCAAAAACTATCTAACAAATCTTTAAAACAATACCCAAAAGAATCAACGTGTTTTCCAGTAAGTTACATCTCTCCCAGACCAAACACACACACACACACACACACACACACACACACACACACACACACCAGCAAACAAAAATTGAAAGAAAATCGTCAAGAGTATTGATGGAATACAAAGATAACCTGCATCCAACATGATAAAATACACAATGTCTAGAATCCAATAAAAAATTACCAGACATGCAAATTAATGGGAAAACATAATATTTGATGAGAAAATAAAGCAATCAACTGAAACCAACTGACACAGATATTAGAATTTGAATATACAAATTGACACAGATATCAGAACTAGAATACAAGGACATTAAAATAACTATAATTCATATGCTCAAAAAGTTAAGTGGAGAGATGAAAAATACAAAAAACAAACCCACAAATCTACTTCTAGAGATGAAAAAAGGATGGAAAACATATGAACGAGATTAATAGCAACTAGACATTTCAGTTAAAAAAAAAAAAAAAGAAAGAAAAGAAATGGTGGTCAGGCACAGTGGTTCAAACCTACAATCCCAGAACTTTGGGAGGCTGAGGTCAGTGAATCACTTGAGCTCAGGAGTTCGAGACTAGCCTGGGCAACATGGCGAAACCCCATCTCTACAAAAAACACAAAAAATTCGTCAGACATGGTGGCATGTGCCTGTGGTCCCAGCTAGTCAGGAGGCTGAGGAGGGAGAGTCACTTGAACCTAGGAGGCAGAGGTTGAGGTGAGTCGAGACTGCCCCACTGCACTCCAGCTGGGTGAGACCCCATCTCAAAAAAAAAAAAAAGAAAGATTAGTCAACTTGAAAGCATGACAGTAAAATCTTTTCAAATTTAAATATGAACAAAAGAAAAATAGAAAAAAATGACAGAAGTAAGTAATGGAAGTGAGTAGCAAAACTGGAAAAACATCGAGCATGTAATTAGAGTCCTGGTAGAAGAAAAAGGAAACATGGGCCAAAAAAAAGTATTTGGCCAAAATGTTTCAAAAATGACAAAAACTATAAACCCATGGATCCTAGAAGCATAACAACCCCAAGATGAAGGAAAATGAAGAAAACCACACCAAGGTACATCATATTTAACCTGGCCAAAAGCACTGATAAGGAGAAAAATCTTTGAAGCGGCAAGAGAAAAAATATGACATATAAAAAGAACAAATAAAGATTACAGTTTATTTTTTCAGAGCAACTCAAGCAAGTAAACATTGAATAAACATCTTTAAAGTACTGAACAACAACAAAAAAAGCTGTCAGCTCTGAATCCTATCTTAGTCTTTCAAAGATGAAGGCTAAATCAAGAAATATTAAAATAATTAATCACCAGCAGACTGACACTATAAAAACTGTTAAATCAATGTTTTCTAGCAAGTAGCAAAATATATAGATGAGATAAATGGCAACTAGACATTGCAGAAAAAAAAAAGATTAGTAAACCTGAAAGCATAACAATAAAAGCTATTCAAATTTAAATACAGAGAAAAGGAGAGTTGAAAAAGTGAGCAGATAGAAATCTGGATCTATGCAAATGGGAGAAATGGAAACAAAATGCATAAGTATATAGGATATTTTCTTATTTTAATCTCTTTAAAAGATGGCTGACTGTTAAACAAAAACAAAAAATATTAGCAATGTGGTGAGGTGTTTATAGCATATAGAAAAAGCAAAACATTTAATAACAATAGCACAAAGTTTGGGAAGGGTGAAACAAAAGGATACTACTGTCAGGTTCTTACACTATATGTGAAGCCATATAATATTTGGAGGTGACCTTTGATACAGTAACAATGTGTATTATAACCTCTAAAGCAACTATTAAAATAACAAAGCAAAGAATTATAGCTAATGAGCTAACAAAGGAGACAAAACAGAATCATAGAAAATATCCACTCTATGCACAACAAGGTACAAATGAGGAAAATGTAACAAAGAAGCTTTGGGACAAACAGAAAACAAAGAGCAAGAGAATAGACTTAAATTTAACCATATAGATAATCACAATAAATATAAATGGTTTAAACACCCCAAAGCAAGACCCAACTATATGTTACACACATTAATAGAAAGATATAATTAAGTTAGGAAAAGATATTATGTGCTAACACTAATCAAAAGGTGATAAATTTTCTATATTAGTTTCAAAGTAAATTTCAGAGAAAATAATATTGGCATAGATAAAGAAAAAGATAAAGATAAAGAAAAATGAGGAAATCCTGCAGGAAGACAAACAATGCTGTGTTTATTTACCTAATAACAGAACTTCCAGACACATGAAGCAAAACTTGATAGAACTTCAAGGGAGAAAAATATTCACAGACAGTTGAAGATTTCAATGCTTTTCTCTCAGTAAAAACAGAATAAGTAGGCAAAAATTCAGTAAGAATATAGAAGATTTGCAGAGTTATAGACTACTCCACACATCAACAAAATATAGTCTTTCCAAGAGCATACAGAAAGACTATGTTCTGGGCCATAATATAAGTTTCAATAAATTCAAAAGGATTGAAGTTCATGCAAATTATGCTCTCTTATTACAGTGGAATTAAATCAAAATCAATAACAGAAAGATCTCTTGAAAAAATCTCTTAATACTTGGAAACTAAAAATGTCACTTCTAAATAACACAAGGGTCAAAGAGAAATCAAAGGAGAACTTAGCATTTCAAACTGGGTGAAAATGAAAGCACACCATGTTAGGTGTGCTTTGTGGGATGCTGCTAAAGCAATCAATCAAATAGAAAGCAAAACACAACAGAAAAAATCAGTGAAACCAAAAGCTGGTTATTTGAGAGAATAAATAAAATTAAGAAACCTTTAGCTAGACTGATTGGAATGAAAGAGAATACACAAAATTATCAATATCAGGTATAAGAACAGTGACATTTACAGATTTTACTGACATCAAAAATATAACAAGCAAATATTATGAACAATTTTGTTCTAATAAATTTGCCAACTTAAATGAAAGGGACAAATTCCTTGAAAAACACAAAACTACCAAAATTCATTGAAGAAGAAATACATTACATGAATAGTGCTATATCTATTTTTAAACTGAATTTGTACTTTAAGTCTTGCCACAATTGAAACACCAGTACCAGATGGCTTTTTAGGTGGATTCTACCAAACTTTTAGGGAAGAAATAATCCCTTTTATATACAAACTTTCCCATAAAAGGAAGAAATATGAATACTACCAAATGCATCCTATGAGGCCAGAATTACCTTGATATCAAAACCAGATAGGTATTTACAAGAAAAGGAAACTACTAGACCAATTTTCCTCATGAACGTAGATGAACATTTTAAATGAAGTCTTAGCAAATCAAATTCCACAAATATAAAAAGTTTAATACATCCTAAGTGAGGTTTATCCTAGGAATGCAAGGTGACTGAACATTCAAAAAGCAACCTATGTATTAAAAAATTTTTTTTAATGTATGATCACCTGAATAGACACAGAAAAGGCATTTCGCAATATCAAAAATTTATTCCTGATAGAAATGCAGCAATCAAAAAACAGAAGGGAGCTCCCTCAGTGTTAAGAAGACATCTCTGAAACCCCTATAATGGTGAAAGACTGAATGCTTTTCTTACAAATTGAGGAACAAAAGGATATCTACTCCCATCACTATAATCAACACTGCACTGGAGGTTCCACTGGGGTGTCCAATCTTTTGGCTTCCCTGGGCCACACTGAAGAATTTTCTTGGGCTGCACATAAAATACACTAGCAATAGTGATAGAAGATGAGCTTTAAAAAAATCACAAAAAAAGTCTCATAGTGTTTTAAGAAAGTTTACGAATTTGTGTTGGGCCACATTCAAAGCCATCCCAGGCCACATTTAGCCTTCAGGTTGCAGGTTGGACAATTTTGTAGACAGTTTGGACAAAAATTGCATCCAGAGTAGAAAGGAAGAAATTGAACCATTTTTATTTGTAGATGACATTGTTATTTATATAGAAAACACTATGGAATCTACAAAAATCTGTCAGATCTAATGAATAAATTAGCAAAGTTATAAGATCAATATAAAAATACATTGTTTTTCTATATACTGGCAGAAAATAATTGAAAAATTTAAACTAAAACCCAACACATCTTATAACAGCATTAAAATAAGTATTGGGAGATATAGCTGACAAAACTTGTGATAGATGCATAAGGTAAAGACTACAAAATATGGCTGAGAAAATTTTAAACGGACCCTACGTAAATGGAGATATTCATGGTTCAGAAGACTAAATATTAAGGTATCAATTCTCCTCAAATTGATCTAGGTTGGGCATGGTGGCTTATACCTGTAATCCCAGCACTTTGGAGGCCAAGGCAGGCCAATCCTTTGAGCCCAGGGGTTCAAGACCAGCACGATAAGACACTGTCTCTACAAAAAGTAATTTAAAAATTATCCGGGCATGGTGGCATGTGCCTGTAGCCCCAGTTACTCAGAAGGCTGAGGCAATAAGATCCCTTGAGTCCAGGAATTCAAGGCTGCAGTGAGCTGTGATCATGCCACTACACTCCAGCCTAGAGTGAGATCCTGACTCTTAAAAAAATTTTTTTTGATCTATTGATCTATAGATTCAAACCTCAAACCTGATCAAAATCCCACTAGGCTTTTTTGGGGGAGAGTGTGGGGGTAGATGTTGACAAACTAATTCTAAAATATGTATAGAAAAGAACAGGACCTAGAATATCCAAAACAACTTTAAAGAAGAAAAAGAAAGTTGGAGTAATAACACTACCTGATTTTAAGTCTTATAAACAAGTCAGTGCAGTGTATCACTATCACAAAAGGGGATGATTGAAGACAATAAAGAGTTTATAAATAAACCCAAACAGAGATGGTCAACTGAATTTTTATAAAGATGCAAACAAAATTTAGACACAGAAGCAATTGGATGCCTGAATGCCAAAAAAGGATAACTTCAATTCACTCCTCATACCAAGTAAAAAATTAAGTCAAAATTTCAAAATCATCATTTTGACCTTAAATGCAAAACCTACAATTATAAGACTTATAGCAGAAAATAGAAAACCTTTGCAAATTTGAGTTAGATAAAATCCTTTAGGTAAGACACCAAAAACAGGATTTGTGAAAGAAAAAAATGGAACATTGTACATTATCAAAATTATGAACCTTTTTATTCTACAAAAGGCACTATTAAGAAAAAGTCATATCACATACTGCAAGAAAACATCACAGATCTGATAGCGGACTTGTATCCAGAATATATAAGGAACTCTTAAAACCTAACAATAACGATAGGAAAACAACCAATGTTTGTAATGTGCAAAAGAACAGATGCTCCACCAAAGAAGATCTACATGCAGAAGCTACCCCTTATTCATAGGGGATATGTCCCAAGACCCCGAGTGCATGCCTGAAATCATAGATAGTACCAAACCTTATAGATAGATAGATAGATAATAGATTGATAGATAGATAGATAGATAGATAGATAGATAGATAGATAGATTGATTGATAGATGGTTGATAGATAGATGCTAGATAGAAAGATACATAGATAGATAGATAGATGATAGATACATAGATTGATAGATGACAGATAGATAGATGATAGATAGAAAGATAGAAAGATAGATAGATAGATAGATAGATAGATAGATAGATAGATAGATAGATAGATAGATGATAGAGTTTTTTCCTATGTATACATATCTACAATAAAGTTTAATTTATAAATTAGACACGGTAAGAGATTCACAGTAATAACTAATGGCACAATAGAACAATTATAAAAATATGCCAGCATCACTACTCTTGTGCTTTGGAACCTTTATTAAGTAAAGTGAGGGTTACTTGAACACAAGCACTGCAATACCAAGACAGTTGATCTTATAGCCAGGGCAGCTAAGTGACTAATGAGTGGGTGGCATAGGCATTGTCCTAGGATATGCTGGACAAAGGGATGAGTCACATCCGGGATTGAATGGCACAAAATTTCATCATGCTACTCAGAAGGGCTTGTAATTTAAAACTTGTGAATTGTTTATTTACGGAATTATCCATTTAATACTTAATATTTTTGGATGGCTGTTGACCACAGGTAGCTGAAAATTGTGGAAAGTAGAACCACAAATGAGGTGGGAACTACCGTATAGCAAATAGGCACATACAAAGATGCTCAATATAATTTGTTATTTCAGAAATTTAATTAAAATTAAAACCACAATGAGATACTCTACAAACATTTTAGAATGGCTAAAATTAAAGACTGATCATATCAAGCGTTGGTGTGAATGTGGAGGAATAGACTCCCTTAACTTGCTGGTGGGAATGTACAGGATACAACCACATTGGAAAATGGTCAGCAAGTTTTGTAAACAGTTAAATATACATCTACTTTATGATCCAGCCACTCTACTCCTAGGCATTTACTCAAGATAAATAAAAGCATATGTCCATTCAAAAACATGAATACAACTTTTATAGCAGTTTTTAAAAATAATAGGCATAAAGCTGGAAACAATATAAATATCCACCACGACCTGAAGGAATAAGCACACTGTGGTATGTCCATACAATGAAATACTAGTCAGCAACAAATAAGAATAAACTGTTGATACATGCTAAAGCAAGGGTGAATCTCAAAATAATTATGCCAAGTGAAAGAAACCAAACTTCAAAGAGAGTCCACACTATATGATTCTATTAATATAAAATTCCAGAAAATGCGAACTAATCTATAGTTGATTAGTAGTTCCAAGAACAAGGAAGGATGGACAGGATTGTGCAGAAACTTTGGGAGCACGTGGACATGTTCATTATCTTGATTGTAGTGATAGTTTTACAGATATATACATATGTCAAAATTTATCCAAGTGTATACTTTGTTGATTATTTTTGTTGTAGCCATAATGATACAATCATTGTGTATCAAATAAACCTCAGTAAAGCTTTCTAAAAAGTAACAAAAGACATAGAAACAGAAACAGGTTCAACTTATATTTAACAAGAATTTTAGAAAGAGTAAATACAGTGAGTCAAAGGTAATATTTGCATCAAAATGGCTAAATATTTTTGAGAATCAGGAACAACAAAAACAAAAAAGTGAGTCTACAAATTTAGCAAGCATATTTAGTTCAAGCAGAATAATAACAAGAGAAAAATTATTAACACCTAGGCATAAGTGTAACAGCAGAAAACCAACAACAAAGACTAAATCTTTAAAACACAAAACAAAAACAGAGCAAGATTTACAAACATACACATTTCTAAATGCAAACGTTATCGTCTGCAGCAACAGAGCCCAGATGACAATGGGAAAATAGCTTAACGGTTGTAGAAACTCACTAGTCTGAACTTAATCCTGAGGAGGTAGTGGGTCCTGAAGGCTTTTAAGTAGAGGAGTGATAAGATCAGATTTGTATTTTAGGAAGATCCATCTGACAAAGTTTAGACCAAGAGGATTGAAGCTTTTTTGTATTTCAAGAAGTAAGGGATGAGAGCCTGTACCAAGGGGCAAGGGGAATGGAAAGAACTAATGAGGAGGTGGAATTAAAGGAATCTGGAACTGAATGTTTTAGTGAAAAAAGACAGGAATCAAGAAAGACTCCCGAGTTTCTGGATAATACGGAAGAAATGGATTTGAGTGGAGAGTAAATGACGAGTTCAGTGTCCTTGCAGAGAGAATTTGAATGCCTAAGATTATCCAGTTGGAACTGTCTAAACAGATCTGTGTTTTTTGTTTTGTTTTTTTGGATATGTGTCAGTCTGGAGAAAAAGACTGGGAAGTTATCCAGAATCTTCACAGGTATGAAGTAAATTCATCTGCCATGAGTGCATTGAATAAGAAGGGAATTTATCATACAACAGGATCATCTAAGGAATGCTTGTTTTGTTTTGACTATTATAAAAAATTCAAATAATAAGTACAAATTGGCTAAACCCCATTGCCGATATATAATAGCCTTGTTGACAGCATTCAATTATGTAATGTATATTTGCATTTATAAGGAAAGGATATATAAATACACAAACTTTTTTTAAATGGCATTATATTATACATGTTACTTTCAAAGTACTTAATTACTTTCATTTTAACTGAATTTCAAAGAAAATAAAAACACCAAAAAGAAACTTAAAGGAATCACTGAATTTGAAGAAAATATTTCTTCAACCTCAAGAAATATTGTCTTCTAAAAGATTTCAGAAATGTTATGATATAATATTATGAAAATATGGAGTGATTTTTTAATACACATGTTTACAAATCAAACAGTTCCAATGGCTCCTTGTTAACCTTTAAACTAATTTTCCAAATGTTAGATGTGTATACAAGTCTTTTTCTAATCTTGTACCAGTTTTCCTTTCCTTTTCATACTCGTGTCCCACCACACCTACCCACACAACCAAACCTCCAAACCCAGTTAACAACTCTAAGTAGAATAGAATCTCTGAGGACATTCAGGTTTACCTACATTGTGTTTCTGCCTTCACCCAGAGCAAAGTGCCTCACTGCAAGTTTAAGTGATCCTTAAACATGTATGACTCTGCCTAGCATGCACCTGCCACTTTAATTTATTAATTGGTGATTAAGTGCGCTTTGATGCTACGATGGCTGCCTACTAAGAGAAAGGCTCTGAAGGCTTGTAAAAAATCAGTCTGCTACTACTGCCTTGAGAAAAGCTGACTTAGAACCCCTTCCCTCCAACGTTACTTTAAGTAGTGGTGAGGGGTTGGAGTTGGGTGGACAACTAAGTGAATTCACTACTTATGAAAGGGCTGGGCTGGCAGTCCCAAAAGTTCATATGCTCTTCCCTGCTGAAGAAGGAAGACATTGCCCAAGTAGCGCCAACATCTCCCCACAGCATATCCCAACCCTGGCTAAGACAACAAATAATCTAGCAGCTCCTTTCTTCAGAGTGTGGAAATCTGTTGATATAAGAGTAAACCTGTGGGTTGGTCTCTGAGTACAAGTCCTCCACTGATTTTCATAAATGGCCTTAAGTTGAGGTATCAGTGCAGAGTGATAAAGAACGCAGGCTTTTGATTCAGAAAGACGTAGGTCCAAACCTCAGTACCACAACTTTACTCTCTGAGCGACCTTGGGCAATTTGCTGGACCCCATTTTATTTCCACTTCTTCACCTGAGAAATGGGGCTAATTATAGAACCTACCACACTGTTTCATCATGAATATTAAATTGTCTAACACATAAAACAATTGGACAAATAGAAAATGGCTAATCATATATTGAATGGTTAATAAATACTTTTAACAGTAATAAAAATAATCTTGTAAAAACTGATGGTGGCCAATGGCTAGTCTGAGTTATGAATAGAAAGAAGGGGGATAAAAAGGGGACAGGGAATAAAAATTTGGAGAGAGAAAATAATTATCAAAATTAAGGGCATGCCACAGCTTAATGTGCAACATCCAGCTAATTAAATAAGAAGTCATGGTTGAGATCCTGAATTACTCAAATTAGTCATTGGTTCTGAATCAATCACTTCTCAGCCTTCTCCCTGAATCTGCACTGGATAGATATGGAAATAGCCAAGAATCAAAAGCAGCAATGTATGAAAGTTGTTTGTCTTCTATGGTAGGGACATATGAACCTTCTAGACCTACTACTCCCCAAAGTGACGGGAGCTTGTAGTTCTAGCAAAAACAGTGACCATGCTGCCATATTTGAGAAATGCTTTCCTCAGCTGGGTCCCTAATGTCGTAAACAAAGGAAGACTCTACTTCACCTCCTAGAACTTTCCTTCTGCTTACTTCTTTTTACAATCATCTTTTCCTTCTCATTTACTTTTTTATCTTCAGTAAATGTTCTCTCAATTATCACTTGGAAGAAAAAATGACATGTCATTTCCATGTAGAATTTCTGGGGCTTAATTCCCCCAAGCTGTCTTCTTCCTGTTGTGGTAAATTCTAATGCATCACATTAAGTTAAAAACACCACGGAATTGAAGTGGTGTGTATTGAAAACCATTGCATGGAGGACAACTCTCCAAAAGAGATTTTCAGATCCATATTAGGCTTTGCACAAGAGAGAAAGGAACTCTTCTTGTGTAAGTCACTGAGATTTGGCTGTGGTTTCTTACTCAGCATTACTTAGCCTATTCTGACTAATACATAGTTGCCTGTCCTTTCCATCCTGCTACAAATGAGATAAAACAATAATGATTCTCACTAAGAATTTGCAATCTTAAATCTGCTCTCCAGCAGATCTAGGGTTCAATTCACACCACCTGCATACAGAAAAATCCAAGCCCGAAAAAATTTAATTAAATGTTAACATGTTATTCATATCAAACTCACATTTTTCTGAAGAAAATTTTCACCAGTGATACAATAGCTCATGTTCAACTAAGCAGGAGCTTAGAATACTAGAGAGTGTATTTCCATACACTGGGGAAACCTACCACACTGTTTGGTAGAAAAGTAAGCAGATAAAGAACAAAGATCAGAGCCCCTCCAGGACAACTGGTGTTAAAATGATCAGATTTACAACATAAAGTCAATATGTTTGAAATATTTCAAGATAAATATGGACTGTAAAAAATTAGCAAGCAACATGGCACTACCAAAATGACCAGGTTTAGAAACAAGTATAATTATTTCAGTAAAAGCAAAAACTTTCAATGAATTAGGCAACTGAAATGAGAGTTAGTAAGGTAAAAGTTAAAAATAAAGAAACTTACCTAATAGGCAGCAAAGAAAGCTCAGGAGATGGAAAATATAAAAAGGAAGGGTAAGGCATGGAGGATAGGCAATGCAAAGTTATTCTTTGTATAATCTTACCCGACAAACAAAAAGAACCTAAAGAGATTGACTTCCAGGAAAATGGTGAGACCAGTTCACGCTATAGGCAATCTACAGAGAAGAACCTCCGGCCATGTGATCAGAGCTGCCAATCAACGACATAGAGCTCTGCTCTGGCAATCAGCAACTAGCCAAGAACCACGGGACTGCAGCAGAAGATCTCAAGCATGGAAGACAAAGTCCACAAAAAGAAATGAAAGCAGCATGGATCAAACAGACTATACAGGGAAATAAATACTTTAAAAATCTATTATTAATTTCAGAGAAATAAGAAATTATATTGCATCCATGAAACAAGAACTGGGTGTTTTAAAAAATAATAATAAAATTGGAAAGAGCATTTGGAAATTAAAATCATGTTGACAGAAATGAAAGACTCAGCAGAAAATTTCTAAGATAGAGGAAGTCTCCCAGAAAAATAGAGCAAAAGGACAACATGGAAAACAATGGACTCAGCAAAGATACAAATGATAGTTAGAAAATCAGTCCAGGGTGAACATAGATACTTCAAAAACATTCCAGACATGAAGAACACTATTTTCAAATTGAAAATTACCATCTGGTACCCAGTAAAATGGATGAAACTGGGCATGCAACAGATGACATTATGAAATTTCAGTATACTGAGGATAAGGAAGAGATCCTAAGAATGTACCTTGTAAAAACCATATTGGAACCTAGAAGACAACGGAATAAGGTCTTAGAAATCCTAATTAAAATTATTTGTGACGGAATTATATAGGTATCAAATTGTCATTCTATTGTGAGGGTAGAATAAAAATGTTACATGTGCAGGGTATAAAATATTTATTTTCCATGCATACTTTCTCAGGAAGCCAGTGACACCTACATCAATTAGGTTGGCAGCAGGAACAAAGGGTGCACTGAAAATGAGGGAAATCGAGCCTAATTGAGGTACATTTTACAAAGGTGTGGGGCAGGCAGCAAGGTAGAGAGGGGTTGAAGCACTCCTGTGCTAGAAATGATGGGAAACAATTATCATCCCTAGGCAAGAAGGGCCAAGGAAGGCAGTGATTTCTAGAAGAAGAGTAGCTTTACTTTCAATCAGGGCTGCCCTAAGAGCTTATGGAATTCAATGAAGGAACATGGACAGCTAGTGGGGACTATGATAGAGGGAAGCCGTGGTCAAACACTCTGGCCTTGAGCCCCTCTTCCTCTGTCTCCTGTTGGTGCTTTCTCCTGGCCTAGTCCACTGGGAAAGTCAGAGAGCAAGAAATTTATGCAGCGCATAAAAATCAGCCTCGTAGGACACAAAGTATGGTAGAAAAGTCCAGAGAGTGGATCTGTGGAGCAACTAAGACTGTCTATGCAGCACTCTCTCCTAAACCCAACAATGAGGCTGGCCAAAACCAGGAAAGAAATTGGATCCAAGAAACAGATTCTAACTCAGGAGAGAGGCAAAAACATTCCCAAAATCCCAACAAAAGTAGTAGAGCTAGAGAACAATCAGCGCATTCTGGAGTAGGTCAGAAGTCTCCAAGAAAATGAAAACGATACAACACCTAATGTGCTTGAAGTGTTTACAGGTGGCTTTGTTAAATAGGAGAGAGTTTGGATACGTCATATTGTATGAAACTAAACAAATGAAAAAAAAAGACAATTGTTGACTATATAGAAAGTAGACATTTGTACAATATGAAGATATCATGTATATTACATGATTAAATGCAAAAGGATAGAAATAATGTACTAAAGAAATTACCAAAGAAAGTAGGTGTAGCTCTGTGAATTTCAGACATAATAGATTTCTCACATAAGTTTATTTATTGGAGGGTAAAAAAGTTGCTACACAATGAAAAAATTTCGTATTACTAGGAATCATGTAACCTAATATCTCAAGTATACAAATAAAATTATTTTTAAAATTAAAAAGAGAGGCCAGGCAAGGTGGCTTACACCTGTAATCCCAGCACTTTGGGAGGCTGAGCAGGATGAATCACCTGAGGTCAGAAGTTTGAGACCAGCCTGACCAAAATGGAGAAACCTCATCTCTACTAAAAACACTAAAAATTCGCTGAGTGTGGTGGTGCATGCCTGTAATCCGAGCTACTCTGGAGGCTGAGGCAGGAGAATCCCTCGAACCCTTGAGGTCAGAAGTTTGAGACCAGCCTGACCAAAATGGAGAAACCCCATCTCTACTAAAAACACTAAAAATTAGCTGAGTGTGGTGGTGCATGCCTGTAATCCGAGCTACTCTGGAGGCTGAGGCAGGAGAATCCCTTGAACCCGGGAGGCAGAGGTTGCAATGAGTCGAGGTCATGCCATTGCACTCCAGGCTGTGCAACAAGAGCGAAACTCCATCTCAATAAATAAATAAATAAATAAATAAAATTACAAAGAGAAACTGACAAAGTCACTATCATAGTGGGAAACACCTAACATCTGTTATTGATAAGTCAAATTAACACCCCCAATAGTAAAGATATAGAAAATTTGAATAATACAATTTGCAAACTTGAGAGAGATAAATACATAGATAAGTAAGTAGAAAACTAAGTACTCAATAATTAAAGAATATACATTTTCCATCTGCTTTATATACACTGTAATATTTTTTAAAATATTACATACTAAGCTCTTAAAAATCTCAACAAATTTGGTATCTTCCAGATTGTGTTTTCTGATGGCAATGGAACTAATTTACAAATCTAAAAACAAAAAGATGGCTAAGAAAAAGGCACATGCCTGTAGTCCCAGCTACTACTCGGGAGGTTGAGACAGAAGAATCACTTGAACCCAGGAGGTGGGGGCTGCAGTGAGCTGAGATCACTCACTGCCCTCCAGCCTGGGTTATAGAGCTAGACTCTGTCTCAAAGAAAACAAAACAAAAAAAAGACTGTATTTATATGGGAATTTTAAAATGTGATTCTATATAATGCACAAGTAAAAGTCAAAATCGTATTTTAAAGTATGAACTACTGGAATGGAATGATACATAAAAACTACATTTTAAAACTTAAAATTGTTTAAATCTAAAGTGTTATTAGAGGAAAAGGTTTAGTCTTAAATGTTTTATTAGAAAGAAAGGAGAAAGAAAATTAATGAGCTAAGTATTCAGCTAAAGAATCTGCAGAAAGAATCACAAAATAAACTAAAAGAGCAGATAGAAGAGGGCCGGGTGTGGTGGCTCACATGTGTAATCCTAGCACAGGATTTGGGAGGCTGAGGCGGGCATAGTGGTGCATGCCTGTAATCCCAGCTACTTGGGAGAATCACTTGAGCAAGGAGGCAGAGGTTGGAGCGAGCTGAGATCATGCCACTGCACTCCAGCCTGGGCAACAGAGTGAGATTCCATCTCAAAAAAAAAAAAAAAAAAGTAGATAGAGTAGATAGAAGTTATAAGTATGATATCAGATATTAATGAAATAGAAAATAAAGATAAATTTAAAATGATGAACAAAGCCTAAAGTTGCTTATCAGAAAAGAATTATGAGACAAAGCTCTAAGGACATTGCTCAAGACAAAAGGAAGAAAAGGCATACATGAACAATATAAAGAAAATGCTTTTAAAAGTCAACCTTAATCAACATATTTAAATATTTAGAAAATGGCATGTTTTTACAAAATAAAATGCCAGAATAATCTTGCAACATTAAGAAACTGAATCAATTGGTTAAAATCTTGCCAGAAAGAAAACACCAAGCCCAAAATATTTCATTGGAAAATTTTACCAAACTTCCAAATCACAAAATATTCCAATGTTATTTAAAGTCTTCCAGAGAGCATAAATGGTGGTGCACTCCTCACTCATTATATGATGAGCCTAAGATTACTATGACAAAATAAACAGAGAAGAACATTATGTACAAGAAAATTAGACCAATACCACTCATAAATATGTATGCAAAAATCCTAAACATAATTTGACAATACAAATTCACCAGCGTTAAAATAAATATGCAATGGCTACATTGAGTTTATCCCAGAAATGTAGGAATGATCTAAAGTTAAATAATCTGCAGATGTTGAAAACGGCAGGCCAGCTCTTTAGACTAAACTTCCTGCTGAAAAGAATTTAAAATGTTGCATAAAAATCTTTTTTTAAAAAAATCACCAAACTTCTGAAATAGTGTAAGAAATTCTTAAGCAAACATCTAAGAAAAACAGGACAGTAGGAAGAGATCCAGAACTTCAGATATGATAAGTATTATGTACAGAAGAAGTATGGCAGAGCAATGGGAAAAGGACTTAATTCCTAGCGCTTGACCAATGTATTAATCTCATAGAAAAATAAATAAGAACCTTATACCCCTATGCCAATGGAAAAATTAATTCCAGATGAATTAAAGACTTAAAAAATAAAACTTTATAACTTTGGAAGAGAATGTGGATCTTTATTATCTCCAGGTAAAAAGGATTCAGTAAACAAGATACAAAAAGCAAAACTAAAAAGAAAATAAATTCTGCTATATACATATTATAAATGTCTGTTTATGAAAGAATCTATTATTATTATTATAAAGGAACGTGTTATCAGTAAACCTAAAAAGGTCACAAATTGGGCAAAGATATTTTCTTTTTTTTTTTTTTTTGAAACGGAGTCTGGCTCTGTCGCCCAGACTGGGGTGCAATGGCGCCATCTCGGCTCACTGCAAGCTCCACCTCCTGGGTTCATGCGATTCTCCTGCCTCAACCTCCAGGTAGCTGGGACTACAGGAGTCCGCCACCACATCCAGCTAATTTTTTGTATTTTTAGTAGAGACGGGGTTCACCGCGTTAGCCAGGATGGTCTCAATCTCCTGACCTCATGATCTGCCCACCTTGGCCTCCCAAAGTGCTGGGATTACAGCCGTGAGCCACTGCACCTGGGCAAAGATATTTTCAATGCGTGATCTCCAAAAGGGATGATTATCTAATATTTTGAAAGGACTTACATAAATTAATTTTTAAAAATAACATGAAAATTGGCAAGAATATAAATAGGCAACACATAAAAAAAAACATGAAAACAGATTAACAAATGACATGATGCTCAATTTTGTTAATAATGAACCAAAGGCAAATTAAAATCCTGAGATACACTCTTAAACCCAAAAGACTGGTAAATTTTAAAAAATGAAAAACATTTTCTGAGCATGTAGAACAATGGGGATTCATACTCGGTTGCTGACAATGTAAATTGGTTCAACCATTTTAGAAAACGATTCAGCGTTTTCTCTTATATTTGGAGATATGTATAAGGTATGGCTCAGGAACTTTACTCTTGTTTTTGTGTCCCAGAGAAATGCTTGCAGGCATATCCAATATGACATGTACAAAGAGGTCCATAACACCAGTATTTGTTGTAATAATAACCAGAAACAGCTGCTGTCTACAGGCGTAGCCATGCAATAGAATACTATACATAGCGAAATATAATTACACTGGCACACATCTACAAGGGCGAGTTGGGAAAATGAAAAGTTGAGATATCAATACAGTTGCCGAAGAGGACAGGTAGAACTGTTTTATTTCCATAAAAGTCAAAATTACATGAAGCATCACAATATCTTTGTTTGGGAAGGCATTTTTATGAGGCAAAACTATACCAAAAGCAAGTGATTCATAAATGTAAATTTCACAATAGTGGAAACTTAGCTGCGGAAGGGTGGGAGTAGTAACAATGAGAGGCACAGGAAGGTGTTTGACACTATTAGTCATGCTCTATTGCTTAAGTTTTGTTGTTTACTTGATTAATTGGATTGTTAAAAGTAAAAACCTCATCTCAATTAGGGAAATACATCTCACCACAACCTGCAGGGATTTGCTCAGCTTGGCCCTCTCTACCTCTTCAGTTTCACGTACCTCCACTCTAACATATATTTATCATTTTCCAAACATACTGGCCTTCTTTTAGTTCCACAAAAACTCCAAGTGTTTTCCCATCTCCATGCTTTTTCTGCTATTCCTTCTGCCCAGAAAATTTAGTGATGAAGACTCAGGAAAACCTGTCCATGGGAAGCATAAAAAGGCCCCTCAGAACAATGTGAAACTCAGGCAGTGACGACCGTGCCTTCAGTGTTTAACTATCATGCTCCATCCAATTCAAGGAGTGTAAGAACCAGGAGAAGTCATGAGTATCTGGTCCAGTGCAAATTGGAGCAAAGTAGCAGCACATGCCTCATGCCATGTTTCCTAGAAGATTCCCACAAGACTGAGAACAGCAGAACTTCATACAGAAAAGCAAATTCCAATAAATAAATGAAATCCTACACTTCATTCTGCTGGATATTTGTTTCCTGCTTGGCTCCAAAGCTCAGGGTGCAGGTTTGGTCCCAGAGTCAGGCGGCTGGCAGACATTCAGCGCTAGCACTAGTCTGTGCTGCACAGCAGCCCGGGTCAGGACTGGGCAGGCTCCTCCAAGAGAAGCACTGCAGATATTAGGATGGAAAAGTTAAGCAAGCAAACAAACAAAAAAACAAGTTTGGAGTTGTTTTATTTCAAGCTGTAACTAACTTTGTGACCATGAACAAGTGAAAACAGGAAGTTTAGGAAGAAACTTGAGCATGCACTAAATGCCACCCCATCCTAAATGCTTTACATGTTCCTAATTACTCACCACAATCAAAACCTAAAGTAGATTTCGCTGCATTGTTTTTCAGATAGATGACTTCACCATAGACATTACGTCACTTTTCTGAGGTTAGGAAGTAGCCAATCTGGATCTATCTGATTCCAAATCTGATGCTCTGTGCACCACATCCAGCTGTTTTCTATCAGATTTCTGTGGGCTTCAGTCTCCTCATCTATCAAAACAAACAAACAAATATGGGATTGCAACAAATGATACCTTCTGCCTCTTTCATATTTTCAATCCTAGCAATGGCAGTGCTGGTATCAGCTCTGTATTCCTCAGCTCTTTCCCTGTGGTGGGGAAGACTCATGAAGACATTCACCATATGGTGACTTTGCAGATTTGCTTTTGGACTTTCAAACTATTGTCCTAAAAGGAATGTGAAGAATAATGACTTCTTCAAAAGCTGGAGTAAATTTATAACATCTTAGGGCCTTCTCTTCAATTTGAAGACCCCATTCTTGGTGCTGACAAATGCTGAATGAAGGTTGGCTGCCCCATGCTGGAACAATCACTAAAATGAACAATAGGAAGATGTTGAGGTCAAATGTATTAGTTTTCTGTTGCTATGTAATATATTACCACAAAACTTAGCAGCTTAAAGTAACACACACATTTATTATCTCACAGATTCTGTGGGTCAGGATTCTGGACACAGTTTCTGTGGGTCGGGATTCTGGACACAACTTAGGTAAATTTCCTGCTTAGAATTTCACAAGGTTGTAATTAAGGGATTGCCTGGGCTGTGTTCTCACCTAGAGCTCTACTGGGGAAGAATCTGCTTCCAAGTTCACTCAGGCTCTTGGCAGATTAATTTCCTTGCAGTTTTAAAACTGAGGGTCGGCCAGGCGCGGTGGCTCAAGCCTGTAATCCCAGCACTTTGGGAGGCCGAGATGGGCGGATCACGAGGTCAGGAGATCCAGACCATCCTGGCTAACATGGTGAAACCCCGTCTCTACTAAAAAATACAAAAAACTAGCCGGGCGCGGTAGCGGGCGCCTGTAGTCCCAGCTACTCGGGAGGCTGAGGCAGGAGAATGGCGTAAACCCGGGAGGCGGAGCTTGCAGTGAGCTGAGATCCGGCCACTGCACTCCAGTCTGGGCGAGGGAGCGAGACTCCGCCTCAAAAAAAAAAAAAAAAACTGAGGGTCCCAGCCTCTTGCTTGTATTAGTTGGAGGCTCCTTCAGCTCCTGCAGGTTACCCACAGATCCTGACCACACGGGCTTTCCCAAAATAACCTATTACTTCATCAAGCCCAGTGGCATTCTCTAGACTTCCACTTACCTTTACATACATGAACAACTGTTTTTGCGTAGCACTAGGTATATGATGTGTAGCCCTTACTCCCAATTCCATTTTTTTATAGGAGATTGGATGCATAAATACCTAAATTAAGTACCCAGTCGATCATGAAAAGGTTCTGGAATTAGATAGTGGTGATGAGTGCACAGCTTTGTGAATACACTAAAACCACTGAATGGCACACACAACTTAAAAGGATAAATGTTATGGTGGATGACCTATATTCAACAACAACAACAACAAAATCCTTCAAACTATTCATAAAGTGTACATGCAAAATAAAAATTTCATACCTGCAAGAATTTAGAGAATATACTTTTCATGTAGCTATTCTTTAAAAGCTACTAAAGAATGTGCCTTGGGAAAACAAAAAAAATCAATCAAAAAGAGGAGAACATAATACTTGAGAAACCATGAATACAGATGACAGGTCCTAGGACAGGAACTATACAGTAGGTTATGCTGCAGGAAGGCAGTTGCAAATGCTGCCAAAATTGCCAGAAAGGATGGCCTGAATCCACTGGAGACACTCAGCCATAAATCCCCAGCAGCAGCACACAGGACATTTCTAGAGTCCAGACCTTCCCTAGAAAAGATGACGCCACTGAAAAGGACTGACATTATTTAGAAACCCCCAGAAATCTAAGCTGGGAAATAAAACACAGACATTTGGCCTTCTGCCCATAAACTTGGATCCATTGGGGATTCTACTAAAATGATTCAAAACTTTACTCAGCCATTAACATGGTAGTTTGGTAAATTGGTTTTATAGCTCATCTTTCAAATTTGCAAACCAGGCATATTTATTTCTCACAGTTCTGGAGGTTGGAAAGTCCATAATCAAGGTGCTAGTAGATTTCGTGTCCAGTGAGGACCCGTTTCCTGGTTCAAAGGCAGCTATCTCCTCACTGTGTCCTCACATAGTGGAAGGGGCAAGGGAGCCCTCTGAGCTTCTTTTATAAGGGCACCTAACCACTACCCCAAAGGCCCCCACCTTCTAATATCATGACCTTGGGTATTAATATTTCAACATACAAATTTATGAATTTTAGGGAGATGCAAATATTCAGACCATAGCATAAGTCAATAAGTGAGTAAAACAAGGAGAGAGAGAAGCACACATTTTCTTCTGTGGAATAGCAAAGAAGTAGATTTTTGAAGAAGTAGTGATAAGTAAAACTCAATTCAGTCGTGGCCAAGTCATCAGAGCAAGGAATACCCATTGGATGCTCCTCACTCTGCATTCACATACACTATATTTCAGCCTGCTTAGTGCAAACTATAAAAAGTAAGTAAGCAATACATCTGTTAAATGATAACATAAATTGTACTCTATTTGTTTTTTAAATTATTTTTATTGTTTATTATTATTCTTTTTAGAGACAGAGTTTTGCTCTGTCACTCAGGCTGGAGTCCAGTGGCACAATCATAGCTTACTGTAATCCCAAACTGCTGGGCAAGTAATCCTCCCTCCTGAGTAGCTGCAGATAAGCCTCACCACATTCAGCTAATTTTTAAATTTTATGTTGTGCAGATGCAGGGTATCACCATGTTGTCCAGACTGGTCTTAAACCCCTGGCCTCAAGCAATTCTCCTGCCTTGGCCTCTCAAAGCATTGGGATTACCATCATGAGCCACCATGCCCAGCCTATTCATATGATTTTATGACTACAAAAACATATGTATTCTTCCTCATACAAATTCCTTAAGGAAAGAAGTGTTAATTATTTCTCTCTATATCGTAAGTGCCATGTATCTTGCTAAGATATATTAGATCTGCAAAGTGTTTATTGAATTAATTTCTAAAAATATTAAAACTTTTAGCTTTGTTGCGTGCGTATATATATACAAGTAAGATGCCTATTGCACAGGCTAAACTCACTGGAGTGAAAACAACAAATAGTTTTATTTTTTCCTCCAGCATCTTAAATGTGCTATACAAACCCTCCCTTCCCTTATCAACATCTGAGTCAGATTCCATGGTCCCTCTCAGGTATTGAGAATGGGGTGGAGGAAATGCTTGTAGTTTGTATTATTTGACTGTTCCTGCTGATGTAGTTCTTTTGGTCACCATGGGCTGGCCTAAAGTGGCATCTCTCATGGGGTGCATGTGCCACCTCTCTAGAAGCCCTGTGCAGACTAATGTAGCTTCTGTGCTCTCCAGCTCTCCTCTGTGACCATCCACAAGCACCTGTCCCTAGGAGTACACCTGACAAAGATGCTCACAGCTGGCATGGAGTCCAAAGCTAGTCCTTTTCATAAGGATACCTTTAAGAAGCCTTTAGACTGGTTCTCTTCTTCCATGTCTGTGCACTTTGAAAAACTCAAGCATCCTTGCCATGCACCTGACCTTTGTCCTTACCCTGTAATTGCACCTGCTCAATCCAGCTTCCTGCCATCAGGACTCTCCAGGTCAGAAGTGAGCATTGTTGTCCACACTCACAAACACCACAGGTTTTCAGAGACACACAAAATTATCCTGAGAACTCTCTCACCAGTCTTAAGCCCCGGAGAAGGCCTGCAGACACCATAGCTCAGCAGAACATCTCACCGTGGGGGGAAATGCAGGCTTTTTTTCTCTCAGCAACCACAGTTTCCATGTACAGTTTTCTTAGAGCCCTTCTCATCTGGTTTGAGGGATGGGAAATGCTGGGCAGTGCCCACTTAGGCAACAATGCAACATAAAACTGCTAAAACTTCCTCCACTATATTTAACTCCCCTTAACATTTATACTCTTCTCTTTCTATAAATATTTGACAATGGGAACAGAGACTTGTAAGACCACTTTGGCCAACTCTTAATAATTCCTGGAGAAGATACGTGCAGTTGGAAGAATTTGAGGTACTTTTCAATCCTTATCCTCAGCTTGGGGCCTTCGACAGAAGTGTTAGATGACAGAAAAAGCCTAATGGATGTCTTATTACATATGAGGCATGTATGTGTCCTTGCGTGTATACCCCAGCTCATCTCAGAAAGGTTGTATGCAGCTGCAGAGATGCATAAAGTACAACAGAACACAGATAAGACTCAGAAAAAAAAAAAAAAAGAAAAAAAACCTCTCTGGTATTATAAAGATATGGCAGATACATCTGAAGATTTTTGAGCAAAAGAGTGACATGATGAAAAAACATGTTTTAGAAAGATGGAGAAGATGAAGAAGGCTTTGTGGAACACGTATCGGGACTAAGTAGTGGAAATGCTTATAGGTGGTAGATGGATTTTGCTCTTCTGCTGAAGCAAGGCACAATGTGTTTGAGAAGACACACTTGAAGGCTACTACTCTTTTCCAATGTCAGGTCTCAAATATTAATGCCTGGGCAATTTCCTCCAAAATGTACTCCACAGAGTGCTTGCTCATTGTACTTTAAGATAGAGAGAGAGAAAGAGAGAGAGAGAGAGAGAGCTATCACACAAATGAATCAGCACTAAACTGCACTCTCACCCAAGTTCTGCCCAAAGGCAGTCCCTGCCAGATAACCAGCACTATATTAGACTTTGGAAAACAGTGCAACAGTGTCAACTTCCATGATAAATCATCCTTTCAGGCTCTCAGAGCAGAACAAACACCTTGACTTTCCTGCCATGGATGATACTTGCTCTCTCTCAAGTCCTGAGTCATCTTGGAGCATCTCCAAATGTGGATGCAGAGGCAGTTAGAAGATACTCAACAAAGCAGCGGCACCAGGCTGACATATTTCTGGGGAGTCAAAGCTGGGCTGTCCAATTACCCTTCACCACACTCTGTGGAGCTCTCTGTGGTTCACAGCCTGACTGCCTTCAAATGGTACCAGGCAAGTCCCCTGGAACTTTTTGCAGCTATTTCTTACAGCTGTGAAGACAGCTCCTTGGGTGATATCCAGCCTGCTGAATCATTCATTTCCTGTTCTTGATCTCGGAAAGTTCTGTTTGATGTTGTTTTCTCAAGACCATCATTTTAAAGGGAGCAGTATTTTATATAATGCAGCTTTGTGGGCTTAGGCACTAAAACCAGATTATTTTGAATATGACTTACCCTTATAATCATTTTCCTATGTAGAATTCTGGGTGCTGAGAATAACTCTACCATGATCCTCCCATGACATGAGGATGTTGGATGTCATAGGCAGGATTCCCAGTTCTGTTTACGCTATAAAGTTGAAGACATTGCTCAACTTGTCAGTAACAAGTCAGGAGAAGTTGCCATTTGTAAAAGTGTCAGATGTATTTGCTAGTGCAACCCAAGAATCTGCTGTGTGGGTGTTTCCAAGACTTCCATCTTATGAGAGCACTCTTCTCTTTAATGTTAAAATAAAAATGAGTTTCTTCCCCATCCCTCACTTAGTCAACTCCCTGCATTTCTCAGGAATCTCAGGGACTTTCCATTTCTCATAGTTACTCCCTCTTCTAATATCCTCCTGTTTAACTATCTTTCACTTGGATTCTCAATGCTTGCATCTGCTGTTTTTCTCCACTCTGCATCAAATGAAATGTGGAAACATGGATGCTTTTCCATGATTAAAATTGTTAATCAACTTTAATTTTAAAGTTCCTAACTTAAACAACTTTAATCTTGTTAAAACTACCATCTTTAGGTAGTTTTAACAAAATTTATTGAGGAGTCAGAGGTAAAGGAGCACGTGACTGAACACTGCCGATTAGTCCACATGCGACCCTCCTGATCCTAGAAGTCTCCTGGCTGTCCCCCGGGGAAGCATCTCACTGGCTGACCCCTGCCTTCTACAGCTTTCCATGCAGCTGGTCCTGCTTCCTGTTCATCCAGAGCCCTCTCACTCTTTCCTTCTTAAGTTACCATGAAAAATTTAAATGCTCCTTGTTTTATTCGGCAGCCAATACAGTGCTCTTTGTCTTCCTCTTCCTCCTTCTAAATCAAGGCCTGGGGTCTATTTCCTTACCAAAAATTCAACAATAATCAATCATTACTGTCAGCCAAACTTTGTTTCCCTACTCCTACCTCCTACATTAGTTTTAAAATTACTAAATTTTAAAACATTTAGATACTGTAATGTATCTACTCTCATTAGAAATCAGATAAAGAACACAGAAGGACTCAGTTTCAAAATACTGTAATATATCTATTCTTGTTAGAAATCAGATACAGAACACAGAAAAATTCAGTTTCAAAACTTATCAGTCTCTGTTATGAACAACTATATCCCAATATATTTAAAAACCTAGAGGAAATGGCTAAATTCCTGGACACATACAACCTACCAACATTGAACCAAGAAGAAATAGCAAGCCTAAACAGACCAAAAACAAGTAACGAGATTGAATCAGTAATAAAAACTTCCCAACAAAGAAAAGTCCAGGACCAGATGACGTCATAGCTGAATTCTACTGACCTCTTAAAGAAGAATTAATACCAATTCTTCTACTCTAGGAGGCTGGCGTAACTCTGATACCAAAACCAGATAAGGACAAGAAAACTCTAGACCAATATCCCTAGTGAACATACAGGCAAAAATTCTCAACAAAATACTAGCAAACTGAATCCAACAGCACATCAGAAAGATCACATGCAATGATCAAGTAGAATTCGTCCTATGGATGTAAGGATGGTTCAACACAAGCAAATCAGTAAACATGATACATCACATCAGCAGAATAAAGGACAAAAATTATATGATCATCTCAACAGATGCAGAAAAAGCACTTGACAAAATTCAACATCCCTTCATGGTAAAAACCTTCAACAAATTAGGTACAGAAGGAGAGTACCTCAACATAATAAAGGCTACATATAACAAACTAAAATCATACAGAATGAGAACAAAATCTCACCACTCTGATTCAGTATAGTACTAGAAGTCCTAGCCAGAGCAGTTAGGCAAGAGAAAGAAATGAAGGACATCCAAATTGAAGAGGAAGTCAGAATGTTTCTGTTTGCAGATAAACAATCTTATATATAGAAAAATCTAAAGACTCTTCCAAAAAACTCAGAACTGATAAATGAACTCAGTAAAGTTGCAGGATACAAAATCAACAACAAAAATCAGTGACATTTCTATATACAGACAACAAACTAGCTGAAAAAAAAATCAAGAAAGCAACTCCATTTACAATAACTACAAAAATAATAAAATATCTAGAAAAAGAATTTAACCAAGGAGGAGACAGATATCTACAAAGAAAACTATAAAACACTGATCATAAAAAATGAAGAAAACACAAAAAAATAGAAAGACATCCATACTCATGAACTGGAAGAATTAATATTGCTAAAATGGCCATACTAACCAAAGTGATCTTCAGATTCAATGCAATCCCTACCAAAATATCACAGAAATAGAGAAACACAGTCCTAAAATTTGTGTGGAACCAAAAAAGATCCTGAATAGCCAAAGCAATTCTGAAGAGAAAGAACAAAGCTGAAGGTATCACACTACTATTCTTCAAAATATACTACAAAGTTAGAGTAGCCAAAACAGCATGGCACTAGCATAAAAACAGACACACAGGTGTGTCTGTTCCATTGGAACAGAATAGAGAATTCAGAGATTTATCCACACATTTGTAGCCAACTTATTTTTGACAAAGGCACCAAGAACACTCATTGGGAAAAGGGCAGCCTCTTCAATAAATTGTCCTGGGAAAACTGGATGTCTATATGCAAAAAATGAAACTAGACCCTCACATTTCACCCTATACAAAAGTCAACTCAGAATGAATCCAAGGACTAGATGTAAGACCTGAAACTATAAAGCTACTGGAAGAAAACATGGGGGAGATGCTTCAAGACATTTGTCTGAGAAAATATTTTATAAATAAGATCTCCAAAGCACAAGCAACTAAGGCAAAAATAAACAAATGAAATTATGTCAAATGAAAAGGCTTTTAAGCAACAAAGAAAATAATCAGCAGACTGAATGGACAACCTACAAAATAAGAGAAAATATTTGCAACTACTCATCTGACAATGAATTAATATTCAAGAATATACAAGCAACTCAAATATCTGAACAGAAAAAAAATGTAAAAACACTAAAGAAAAGCCTGATTTTAAAATGGGCAAATGATATGAACAGATATTTCTCAAAATACAGAAATTGCCAACAAATACATGAAAAAATGTTCAACATCATTAATCATCAGGGAAATGCAAATCAAAACTACAATGAGATATCATCTCGTCTCAGATAGAATTGCTATTGTCAAAAATACAAAAATAATGAATGCTGTTGAGGATACAGAGAAAAGGAAACTCTTATACACCACTGATGCAAATGTAAACTAGTATAACCCTTATGGAGAATAGTGTGGAGGCTCCCCAGAAAACTACAAATAAAACTACCATATGATCCAGCAATCCCACTACTGGCCATTTATCCAAACGAAAGGAAATCAGTATATCAAAGACATGTCTGCAGCCCCATGTTGAGTGCAGCACTGTTCACAATAGCCAAAACATGGGATCAACCTAAGTGTCCAACAACAGATGTATAAAGAAAATATGGTATATATATACACAATAGATTACTATTCAGCCATAAAAAAGAATAAAATTCTGTTATTTACCACAACATGGATGAAACTGGAGGACATTGTACTAAGTAAAGCAAGCCAGGAACACAAAATTAAATACAGCATGTTCTCACTAATATGTAGAAGATTTAAAAAATTAATTTCATAGAAGTAAAAAGTAGAACAGAGCATACTAGAGGCTGAGAAGCGTAGGAGGGAAAAGAGAATAAGGAGAGATTTGTTAAAAGGCACAGAATTACAGCTAGACAGGAGGAATAAATTCTAGTGTTTTATAGAACATCACTGTGTGCCCCATAAATATGTACAATTATTGTGCCAATCAAAAATAATTTTTAAAAAGAAAATTATTGGTCTTGGATTTATTCTAAAAATTTTTATCCATTTGACTTGGAAAAAATAACTCTTGTTTAAACTATTTTTTTCTGACTCCCCTTTGGAGGTAATGAATCAGCAGCCGTGATAACTGGACATGTGTATGGACAATGATATGATCTTTAGGCAAACGAGACCAGCTCCCAGTGAAACCAGTCAAACCCTCTTCTTTGTAGACCATAAAAGTGTCCCTGCTCTTCAGTATGTGTGAGAGAAGAACATACAATGCAATATAGCACTTGCTATGCTAGACATGTTCAACATACGTCTACTGTGAGAGAAAGGATAGATCAGATCTTTCTGAGGGTTCACTAACAAAGGAGTGTTACTGAAAATGTAGAAAAAGAGCCATCAGTTTGCAAGTAGGAGTCATCCCTAAGAGAGCAATCCCAATATGGACAACTGCTGCCATTTTGTGGTCAAACTTTAATTGGTTGAAGACAAAATGAGAAAAGTAACTATAATATTGTGTTTTCACATATATACATGTAAACTTCCCATCTCTGGTAGTAGAGATAATACTGTGGCATAAGATGTGGCTGTCTCTCCGTTTTACCTTTTTAGTGTTATAATGTTCTGTACTAAATTAAAAAATGGTAATTCTAGACGGTGGTTTAGTAGAATTTTTAAAAATGATTGTAGTGAAGCAAACTATGTCCTCAAGTTTAAGACATGATTCACAAATATCTGGGAACTAGTTCTCCAGAAACATGTTTGAGGGGGTTAGGAAAAGAAACAAAATAAAACATCAACATAAATCTCTCAATCCCCTAGAAATTATAGGAAACTTACAGAGGGCTTCCCTGAAGTCAGGACCTGGAAGAACTGCACAGAAAGCTGAGAGACAGGACATACCTCTCTCTCAGGGTGGAGGGTCAGGAGAGAGGACTCTGGGACCTCCAGAGACCTGGAATCAGTATCCTTTCCAGTCTGTACCTCACTCATTATTCCCTTCACCTTACACTGCCAACACTCTCATCCCCCACTGCAGATTTGCATATTCTTCCTAGGACGTCTAGGGAAATTTTAGATGCATAGAGAAAAGAAGATGCAACCAGTAGGTTTCAATTACGTACTTGGAAAAAAAAAAATGGCCGCGTTAATTGCAGAATGAGAGAGGCCCTTCTAGACTGTGTCTGTTCTCACAGTGGCAAGAGTAGCCTCTGGAACTGAGAATGCTCTCCTGCAGTCCCAAGCCTACTGCTAGGACAGATGGATGTGATTTTGGACGGTGAGTTGCCTCCTCAGGCAGATAATTTTTCTAACAAATTCTCTCTCTTTCTTTTAATTTATCTGATCTTTGAGGAGACATCAAATTTTTATTACATGTAAATCTAAAATGCATATGAAATTAAGAGTTAGATAGGTGCTTTATAAGTCTTGGGTCTGTGAAGATGAAGAAAGGTAATATAGAATTTCAGTCTTGAAGAGATCCTCAGAGATTTCATTAGAGATGAGAAACTGTGGCACTTAGAAGTTACATAATAAACCAGGATGCCTAGCTCACTAGATGAGAACTTTTTGCCTACAGGGCCCCTTCAAGCAAAGCACACCACTTCTCTTATTTGTCAAGCATATATTTTTCCAGGACATAGATTTATCATATTCTTAAGAACATATGTCTTTTATTTCATCCGGTGTTTAGAGAAAGTATAATAGGAAAAGTTTGTATTCTGAAATTTCCCAGTTTTGATTCTGCCTTATGGATTTAGAAAATAACAGTAATAAGTTATAGCCCCCATATCATGTCTTTGTGTCTAAATGTTGATTTTTAATTGTTTATTTCTTCCTTTATTCATACCTTTATTCCTCCCTGCACACCCATTTTTGCTAATAAGCAAATTGCATATTACATTCACATTTGATGAGTTCAATCCATGAGTAATCAAATATACATGTAGATCACGTATGTAAACTCTATTCTGGAAGTCTGAATAAGAACAAGAGACAGCATTCAAAGGGAAGATAGCATTTCTTATAATGCAAGTGTCTCATCTTCCATTCTTTTTTGGTTTGGGAGGAGGGAAGCTCAAAGGCCTGCACCTAGCTAGGTCAGTTTCAGGATTTCTGCATGTTGACAGATTCTAGTGCTTGAGGGTACTGTGCATGGAACTAAAGCATAGATTCTAGAAATAGTGTCCTGAAGCAATAAAAGACGAGAACAATGGCCAGATATCCGAAAGCATGCCAACTATCTAAGGGTGCTAAATGAAGAATGGAATAGAGAAACCATGAGGCTGAAGATAGATACAGAAGGAGGTGAGACTGGGGAATTCCAGAGCAGTGCAGGACATGAGTCCCTGTGGGCATTGCCGCCAGCTTACCAGGTGCATTAAAGAGGGTGAGGCAGAATAAACAGGGAACAGTTTATGGTGGCAAAATGCTAATAGGAAGAGATTTGATCAAAAGCAGAGGTGAAGGAGGCTGTCTTTAATCAACAGAAAGGATACTTCACTCTATGGGATTCAGGCAGCTAGAAGGATTGATGTGGTTGCACACAAATTTGAAGATGAAAGGGAGATGGATGATGAAGGCATTCACATCCTTTCCCTTTCATTTCTTTGATAGAGTTGGAGGGTAGGCCATTTGTGTAGGGTGCTGGTAAGGACTGGGTAGGGAAGAGAGGAGCATGGTGAAACCTTGCTTGCTGCTACAGTTTGCTTCCAAGGGCAGGAAAAAGACATTTCAAATAGAATTGTGGGCTCAGCTGCTGCTGCAGACCACTGATGTGCCACAACACTGATCCACACAGATGTGGGGCTTCTCCAAGAGAGCTCAGATACAAGAGTGGGGATGACCTCCTCTGGATCAGTTTGGGGATTGATCCAGAAATGGAAAATTTTCAGGACAAGCTTTCTAGAGAGATGAGGGTCTAGAGATAGTACAGGGTGCTGACTACTAGGAGTGAAGAAAAAAGAGGGCTGGAAGTGTGTGGTTAGAAGGTTGATGCAAGAGGAGTGAGTGTGAGTTGGAGGGAGAGGTGTGTGAGAATGCAGTGGAGTGATGCCCAGAGTAGCTCTGGTTGTGGTGGATGAGGGAAGTTGTAAGAACAGTGCTTGGCATGAATGAGTTTCATGAAGATCAAAATCTCCCAGATAATAGAAGGAATTGAGTTAAACAGGAAGATTATGAGTCGGGCACCTCCAACTTCAAGGAATGTAATGAAGCAGCAGGAAGGGGGACAGTCACTGAAATTGAATACGAGCTTCAAAACCAAGTAGCTTTTGCATTAAAAAACAAAAACAAAAAAAAAAAAACAGGAGGAATTCAATTATGGTATAGATGGGGAGGTGAAGTAGAGGATGACTCAAATATTTTGGAGGGAGAAAGGGTTATGTAACCAGTATGAGCCTTGAAGAAAATGTAGCTTATGGGATGCAAACTCTAACCCCACCTGCTCACTGCTGATTGAGTTCCAAAAAAAGTAAAAACAAAGGTAGCCTCTTACGAGCAAATCAGCTTGATTGTACACTTCTTCCTATGTGAACTATTGGTTCCCTGGATAATAAGTCCCTGTGTTAAGGCAAGTCAGGTTGACCTTTGGTTTTATGCAACATCCATCCATCCATTCAATCAGTAAGTCTGAATACAGCACCTTTTCCATGCCAGGCATTGTGATGGGGGCTGAGGAAATGGTGTGAAATAGAGGTGACCCCTCCCTTTACAGCAATTCCAGTCTAGTAGAAAAGACATGCATGAAGCAAAGGGTCACCCTCCAAATGAACAATTACAACTACGATGAGGGCAACCCAGGAGTTAACAGGTGCAATGAGAGCATGCTATGTGGGATGGAACTCATGAGATGAGTTGGGATTGTCCTCCCCAGGACACAGCATTTGAGCAATACAAGGGACCTAATCACAGCAAAGTAGCCCAGGAGCGGTTCAGTGCAGGCAACGGCCCTGTGTGTGTGGCGGGGGGGCGGTGGCGGGCAAGGAGTGTGAGCACATCACTAAAGGAAAGAAGGCCAACACTCGGCAGTCCCAAAACAGCGGGGAGCACAGTGCCAGGAGAGCAGACAGCACCCTGGAGGCCAAATAAAAAACCTCGCATATGTTCCTCAGAGTAATGGGGAGTGATTGAAAGGTTGAGAACAAGGGAATGACAAAATTAGATTTGCTTTGAAAAGATCATTTCAAATACTCAGTGGAGAATGGACTAGGGGGAGAGGGGAGGAGAAGGCAAGATTAGATATGGAAGATCAGATAGGTTCCAGTAAAGAATGAGTGATAGGAGGTGCAGAGAGCACTGAGAAAAGCACATGGTGTACGCTAAGCACCTGACAAATGTTAGCTATTAGACCTATTTAGATTTCAAAAGAAGGGCCCCAGAATGGTAAGATAGCTTAGGACCATGTCAGCTACGTGTTTAGTCCTTATTTGAATATTATATCTCTTTTTCCATTAGCTTCTAAAGTCAGTTTATAGAAATCTGTCTAGTCAAAGTATAAGGTTTTTTTTTTTAAAGTGATAGAGCCGGAACAAAGGAAGGTAACACACAAAATGTGTTTAACTCACCCCTTGCTTATTCTCTCATCTTTTAAAAACTTAAAATAGTTTCACCAGACTCTGGTCTTGCTCCTAAGTAGATTCGTATCCCCATGGCTGCCTCCTCAGATCCGTAAATTCCTGCTGGTGCCTCAGGATTCCACAGGCTTCTTTACCGCCACCCCCCTCGGCTTCTCTCCATGAGGCCTTCTTTAATGCTGATGAGTTTCATTTCAATTACTGTCCCTTTCATCTCAAACACCAGTGAGGCAGAAGCAATGGATAAAGTCAAATTGTTTCTTTGAAAACTAGAATTTATTGTGTCCTAGTGTCACTTTTATTAATTGTTGAAAGTTAATGGTATCCAGACCTGCAGAATTTTGTATAAACATTTAACTTTTTTTTTCATCAAAGAGAAGCCTCTCTGACATTCTGTATACGGCGATGTGCCTTCTGTTGTGGACTCATTACACATAGTAGATTTATTTACACTGAAGAACCTAGGAATTTGACCCTTGAATAACATCACTAAGAAAAATCACGTTTGGATCAGGACAAAGTGGAACCTACCATACAGGTAACTGGGAGTCTTTTAAACACTGCCTGTTTGACTCTCACTTTACCTGCTGGAGGATTTCCCACACTCCTGTCCCCATTACACAGGCTCAAGCTGTGTTGGCCATAATGGACTTTCAGGAAAAGAGTGATCCTCTTTCTTGGATTCTGAGCCAGAACCACTTGGAGAGAAGCATAGAAAATTATCCTCTAGATAACATGAGGAGAAGAAAAGTGTGGTGCCTTTCGCTTTATTTTTGGCCTAAACTATTTGGAGAAAAATTCCTGGGAAGATATCAAAGGAACCCTAACTTCAACATTAGAAATATTTTAGCAAAACATGACACCCTGGGGAACAAGAAGTTATTCCAGGGGCATAATCTCTCCCCAGGGTAGGCAGAGTCCTTATAATCATTGCCCCCAAGAGGGTCTTGTGCCTTGTGATTTGAGAATAAATTGAGAACAAATCTTAGTAGTTAGGATGAATGCCAAAATTCATACCAGTCACTCCTGACTTTTAGGAGAAGCATGTGGATTTCTTGCACACTTAATGCATTGATCAATTGCCTGCCTGCGTGCATCTCAACAGAGAGATGCTTAGTTTTCATTATAGATGTAGCATTGCCCATTCGGCTCTGTCCTCAAAATTGGATTGTGAACATAATTCTTAGCAATGCTGCTTTAATTTATCTACAGAAACTTCATAAAAGCCATTTTCTTAGATGAGCCAGAGTCATACTCTATGTCTGATGTGCTGCACGTGGCAAGCAGCATGATTTATATCCTGGTGTGCAGTCTGCTATAGGCAGGCATTTTAATGCTATGCCGATTATTTAGATGTATTCAGAATTTTGCCCTTTCTTGCCAATGGACACTAAGCTTTCTCCAAGAGCTTTATGTATGTGTCAAGATATTCTTTCCCTCTGAGAGATACCACAACCAGATTTATCCCCAAGGTTAAAGAAATGAGAGAGATGTCCTTTGCTTTTCTCCACTTCTTACTCCCAGAAAATAATTCATCTACATCCACACAGAGACAGCTCTTGGCATGAACAAAGGTGTCCCAAGGAAAACCAGGAGGCATCCATGCAACTGTTCGTGATTGTATCATTATGTATTTAGCACATTGGCTGATGTTTAGGTTTATACACTAGTCTGATGCAAAATAAGGCAAAACAAAACAAAATTTGTAAACATTCACTCATTTTTTTATCATACTTTACAGTAGACCTTGCAAAATATCGATATAGTCCAGCAGGTAAAGAAATCTATTCCAGTGCAAATAATATTTATGGAATGTTACTTTTTTCTCTCTCTTGCTTTATTTCTTTATTTAAGATTTCCCTTAAGAAAACTGTTTTGAGATCAGTAATGATTTCACTATGTATGAGCATCTCATATGTGTAACTCTCAGGTTGAATTGTCCCATTCAGTCGATGCTATTTTTAAGTGCAGCTGCCATTGTTAGCATTTTACAGAGAAAGAAGATATATAGTCACAAATGTATTAAACAGATCTATTAGGCAGAAGCAACCTGGAACATAATCTGAACTTACTGCCTAGAATCATCTGCTCTTTCCCTTAGAGGTGGGCCTGTGCTATAATTCACACTGGTGGGGCATAAGAAATAAGGAGGGCTGGACCAGGTGCCACACCTGCCAGCACCTTGATCTTAGGCTTCAAAGACTCCAGAACTGTGAGAAATAAATTTCTGTTGCTTATAAGCTACCCAGACTATGGTATTTGTTATGGCATCCCAAATAGACTGAGACATAGATCAGTGGAATAAAATAGAGTGTCCAGAAGTAGATGCACACACACATGGCCAATGGATTTTCAACAAAGGCACCAAGACAATTCGTGGGGGAAATAATAGTTTTTCCTACAAATGATGTGGCAACAACTATTTAATATATATTCATATTTTTAAAAAGGAACCTCAACCTTTATTCTCATACCATACATAAAATTTAACTCAGAATGGATCATAAACCTAAACATAAGAACTAATATGTAAAACTGCTAAAAGAAAATACAGAAGAAAATCATCATGTAGAGAGCATCAAAGATTTCTTAGGACACGAACCATTAAACAATGTCATATTGGATTTCATGAAAGATAAAAACTCTGCTTTTTCAAAATATTGTTAAGAAAATGAAAAGGCAAGCCACAATATATTTTTTAAAAACTCAACAACTAAATAAGACAAACAACATAACAAAAAACGGGAAAATATTTGAACAGACACTATACGAAAGAAAATAATCAAGGGACTAAGAAGCACATGACGAAATGCTCAGTAGTCACCATGAGATACCTCTTCATACTCCCTAGAATGAGTAAATAAAAAAGATCCACAGTACCAAGCGCTGGAGAAGACATGGAGCAACGAGAACTCTCCTACATTGTTGATCAGAACATAAAACAATACGACCAATTAAAAAATAGTTTTAAAGTTTCTTGCAAAGTTAAACGTACACTTTTCATACAACAGGCAATCTCGTGCCTACCTATTTACTCAAGGGAAATCAAAACACTGGTCTATAGGAAGACTTGTACACGAATGCTCATAGCAGCTATAATCATATTAGTCAAGACTGGGAGCAGTCTAATGCCCATCAACATGTAAACAGATGCATTATGAGACATCCATACATGGGAATACTAGCTAGCAATGAAAAGGAATGAACAGCCACATGGATGAACCTCAAAAACATGTGGAGTGACATAAGCTAGATACAAAAGGAGTACATACTATCTGATACCATTTTTATAAAACTCTAGGAAAGTCCAAAACAATCTATACTGATAGAAAGCCAGCCAGAGGTTGTGTGGAGATGGGAGTTAGGGGAGACTGACTGGGAAGGGGCACGAGAAAGTTTTGGGGTGATTGAAATGTTCTGTGACTTGATTGTGCTGATGGTTATATGTGTATATAATTTTGTCAAAACTCATTGAAAAGTGCACATGAAAAAGCTCTGGTTTGTCTCTGGGTTTTACATGTTTTTAGGGACAGGCTGTGGAATATGTACACATTGTGCTGGCCTCTACGTCCCCCTGGGGAATGCTGGAGACTTCCTGCAGCCTGCCTGGGCTGAAGGAGAGCTTGTGGGTTCACACCTTAGAAGAAGGAAGCTGGCTTCACCTGCCAGTTGCAGGCTTTTAAGGAGGCAGGGGCTGGAGGGGAAGTTGTGTCCTGTGGAGATTGGATGGGGTCACTCCATTTTCAACCCTGGGCCTCACAACATTAGGAAGCTGCACCAAAGCTCTGCTGAGAATCACTTATATTAGGGTGATTTTGCCTTATTTTATTGTTTCCAATTCCTGGTTTTCAGTCTCAAAGTCACCCTGAGGTGGCCCACTTTCCCTCCTGCAGGCATGGTCTGCCTAGCTGCAGTCACAATGTCTGCAGAAAAGTCAGTTTTCATCAGTGATTGCTGGTCTCACCTGCAGAAGTAAAGGTAATCCCAGTCCTTACCCCAGCCTCACTCCCAAACCTCTTGTGAGTGACCAGAAGGGCTGGGACTCACCAGCTCCTTGCTTTTTACATTAGGAAGGCACCAAACTCCAAATCCAGAGAAGACTCTGCCTTACAATCCGGGAGATATGCCGAGAGAGATGCTGCCATAACCACGTGGGTAGCATACACACCATTACACATCAGCTGGAATGGACACAAGGAACTTAGGGCGGTTTTCTCCTCTGTTTTTGCCTTCCCAGTGTCCTCTCCTTTACCATATGGTGTGATCACCCTCTAGGGGTCAAACGCCTCTTCGCATCCACACAAATATTCAGACTGTCTTCAGGCCAAGGAAAATCTCTAATGCTGTAGATGTTTACCTCTTCAGCCCTCTCACAGAGGGCAAAGAGGAAGCCTGTGGGAGGGCCACAGAGCAACACAGTGGCTGCTGGAAATATTTTCCTCACTCAAAAGAAGACAACTTAATGAGTGCAGGAGTAACCCAAGAGCTCGCCTGCTTTCCCCAACCCACTCCCTCTGTCTGGGGTTACTTTCAAATACATCTGGGGAAATGGGCTTTGTGGTAGTCTCACCCTGCTCTCTGCTTCTACATCTGATAACCTCCTTCCTATTGCTCTTGCTCCTTCTTCCTTCATTCCTCACAAAGTTCAATACAAGAGAATTGGATGTAAGGTTTTGGGGTAGATGAGAGGTAGATAGCACCAGACAGGAAATAATTCCAAGTTCACTTCTGGGCATTAGTAAAGAAAGAACCCAGGGACCATTCAGCACCATAGTGGAGTTCCTTCCTGGTCTGCCCTTCCCATCTCCCAGGATTTTCTCCTCTTCAGGAGATTCTCCTTCATACTGTAAATTGCCAAATTCTTGTTATTCTCTTTTCCTGTGGAAGCTACACCCAAGTGGCCTTATTTTTTTAAATTATCTTAAGGTATTTTCCTCACTAAAAGATGATTTTGCCTTCTTCCTAAGAAGATAGGTTCAAAGCACCACCAGGCTTTTGAAATTCTTTCTCCCCATTCTGCCTTTCATATATGTCTGTGTATGTATATGTGATTATATATGTGTGCATATGTGTACATATGAGTGTAAGTACATATAAGTATGTGTTGTATTTTTATGTGTGTGTTTGTGTATGTACATGTATGAGCATGTGACTGTATGTGTGTATTTGTGTATACATGTATGTATATGTGTGTATGTGTATGTGTGTGTTGTGTGTATACTTGCATGTGTGGGCATGTGTATGTTATAGCCATCCAAGCATTCTTTACTTTATCCTTGCTTTTGGAGAGGAAATAAAATAATTCTAGTCAAATAAGTCCAAATTACTACTTTCAAATTTTATTTAACCATTTTAGTAACAAAAAATGTTTCGTTACTGTGTACACAATTTTCATATTGGCCTGCAACTTTGTCATTTGCTGATTATTGGACTTTTTCCCAAACACTTGTTTTGACTTACACAACTCCCTGAAGAAAATAGTTCCCAGTAACTGCTTCCCCGAGGACCTAAAAATGGGCTCTGAATCTTTGAAGGCAACTCACAATATGGTTCTCAGAGATACAGAAGATCAGATAACTTCTTTAGGCTTTTCTCCCAAAGTGTGCTCCATGGAGAGGTGGATGCAGTCCCCACTGACCGAGGCCACCCCACATGGATCCCTCCTTGATGTTGAGTTAGAATGGTCTTTGCTTCACTCTCTTGTACGCAGGAAGCAGCCACAGTAACGCCATGTCCTTGTTCCCTCCAGAAGCCAATTAACCCTTTGAGTAAAAAACAAATTGTCTGACCTAGCTGCAGTTTCTTATTTCCTAGTCTCCCCTTCAGCACCAGACATAGGAAGCATGAAAGCTTAGCATCAGCGTGGAAAATATGATTCAAACGCAACACTGGCTCATTCCAGACGGCAACATGTTCCCTAAATGTAAAGCAAACTGTAACAGGAAACCTGATTTTCATTAAGAGAGAGGAGTCTGTGTGTAGCTAAAAAGAATCTGACCAGAAAGGAATCAGTCAGTAATTCTACAGGCTCAGGAACCAAATGATCCTGTAGCAAAGAAGAAATATGAATCAGAGGGAGAACTAAGCCCTGGCAGTCATGTGTCAGAGCTCCTAGTGGTGCTGAAATCTCAGAACATTTGTTGTCTTCCTTATGTCGGCGCTTCCTCTCAGGGCCGGCTCCTTGTCCCGTTTGCTCACTGCATACACCTGGAAGGTAGGTGAGCTTTGTCCGTGGTCCTCTCAGCTCAGTTTTTAGTCTCTTCTTTCCCCAGCCTTCTCTGCTCAAGAGACCACAGCCATGGTGCCCCAGTGGTCTCCAGCAAGGTGTGCATTTTCCCAGTGCCGGCATCAAGTGCAACAGGCATCAAGTAGTTGGGGGATGCTGGAATGAATGGATCTCCTTCCTTGTCTGACTCACAAGAGAGCTACTCTCTTGCCTTCACCTATGTAGCCCAGCTCTCAACCCAATAAACAAATCTACAGAGAGATGTTCATCAATAAATAACAGCTTAATGAGTTACCAACTCAACCATAATCACAGAAGCAATGCCTTCACTCAATAAAGGAAACTGTAATTGTGACAGCAAGAGTCACAAACTCCCTAGAAATAAGATGTAGCAGGACCATTCCTATTTACTTCTAATGGATAGTCCTGATCTATCCCATAGCACACTTCCCTTCCAAATTTTAAATAATTAGTGAATAATAAACTCTGACATAATTTTGAGATTAAAAAAACACACAATCACAATCCACTGGAAGATTTGGCTCCTTTCTCTAAATTTTGAGCTGGGTGGCTTTATTACATTTTTGTGTAAGAGTCCACCCTGAGTTCTATTCAGCCAGGACTCCTGTGCTGATCCATGGTGGTTTGGAGTCAGTCTGCCCCTTCCCTCCCAGCACAACTCCCTGGAGTGACTGAAACTGAGAATTAGGCTCCCAAACTTCCTCACAACTCCACAGATGTGGACTGAGTAAGAGGTTGTCCTGGGACCGCACTCAAAGTTTTGGAGCGGATCTGGCCTCAGGCCCCAGCCTGGGTTCTCACGCTCCTCAGCTGTCCCCGCATGCGTAGCCTAGAAGTCGCAGCCAGGAGCTTCAGCCTCCAGGTGTGATTCCCGGGGAACCACAGAATCTTGGCTAACTGCCTCTAGTTGGCCTCGAAGCTTCAAGCATGTGTCGCTTCAACCTAGAACACTCTTCTCTGGCCTCCTCGGAACTGACTCCTATTTAATTATCCTCCCATTTCCAGTGTGTCCTCTGGACTCATCATGACCCGTGATGCCTGATAAATTCCTTTATACGGCACTCATCACATTTGTAACAATTTGCCTAGAGCCTGTGTCCCCTGTAAAACTGTATGACCAAGAGGAACTAGCTCAGCACCAGACTTGGTAAGATACTTGCAAATACCTGTTGAATTAATGATAGAACTCACCCAACCACCATACCTTCAGTGAAAGGCGACTGTGTCCTTTCAGACTTCATCGGAATCATGGTAATTGCGTTAAACTTGAATAGAAAAATTATAACTTGGGGAAGTGACCAAAGAAGAAGGGAAAAACCAAGTTACAATATACCCAAGAAACATTATAAAACACTGGGACAAACACAGGCTCTGAAGGCATGTCATTATGGGTCAAGGTCCAACCCTGCCTCATATGAGTTATGTGACCCTAGAAAAATCATGTAACCTTGTTGTGCTGCATTTTCACTTGTAAAATGAGGATAAGACTACTATGGAACTAATGGGACCACCATGAAAATTATGTAAAGTAACACATGCACATAGAACAGAATTAAGAAATAGCATAATTGTCCTCATCATTCAAAGCAGGGTCACCACCTTCATCAAAGACACTGCTCTGACAGTGTGGCCAGATCCCCACCATCACCATAGTGGGTCATCTCCTCTCCTAACCTCTCCTCTCATGTTTCACAGGCTGGGAGCAAGACCAATTTTGGGGGAAATGCTGTATTATGAAGTGATATAAGGTGCTAAAATGTTTAGAAAAGTTTTTGGTCACACATTATACATGTTCCCCACCCAATTCAAGTCTGGTAAACTTTGCCATAACACTCTTGGCCATTCATAAGAATTTTTTTAAAAAGTCAGTAATGACTAAACTCAAACTAGAACTGGACTCACTGGTTTGCCTTGCCAGGCCCCTTCATTGAGGAAGACGCCTGTAACAAACTGTAGAGCCAGGACACCAAAGTCCTTGGACTCAGCACTTGGGCTTGGTACCAGGACCCAGTTTGAATTCTACAAACAGCATCATGATATTCCCTGGGATGAATAAGGACCCCAGAGCTCTGCCTCTGTCAGCTGAACTGAAAAGAAAGTTCTAGGGAAGAATGAGCTGTCATGAATCTAAGCAGCCACTGGCTCTTGGCACTGGAGCTGGAAACAGAAGTTGGCTCTAAGTCAAAGCTATAAAAGGGGTTGTGTGTGGAATACGTGTAGCTAAGCAGCTGCTGACATTGCAGAGTTCTACATAAAATCCCCAGGTCAGTTTCAGACATTACAACTAGGAGATCTCTTTACAACCTTCACCGGCAATTTCAGTCAGGTTTCCTTAGGGGAATAGAAGATGCCAGGTTGAAACAGCTACATGTTCCAAGCCTGCAAGTCCTCATGTCCTTCATTCCATATTTCTCCCACATAAAGGGATGTGAGTGTGGTGGGGTACAGAGAGAGAAGCAGAACAAACCCCAAGCCCGCTTAGATGAAGGAGAGAGGATTGAAAGTTGGAGCAGAGACAGTGGAATTGAATACAATAGTGAGTGTGATGGCCTGGAGTTAGTGAATTATTTGGACAAAGCATTTGTTATTTTAACAAATCAGAGAAAGGCCGGGCACAGTGGCTCATGCCTTTAATCCCAGCACTTTGGGAGACCCAGGCAGGTGGATCTCTGAAGGCCAGGAGTTTGAGACCAGCCTGGCCAATACAGCGAAACCCTGTCTCTACTAAAAATACAAAAATTAGCGTGGTATGGTGGTGCACACTGTAATCCCAACTACTTGGGAGGCTGAGGCAGGAGAGTCACTTGAGCCTGGGAGGCGGAGGTTGCAGTTGAGTGGAGATTGTGCCATTGCACTCGAGTCTGGGCAACAGAATGAGCCTCCATCAAAAAAAAAAAAAAAATCAGAGACAGCATGGTAATTTTCCAGCTAACCTACTTTTGATCAGTTTAAAGAGGTGGAGGTATCATGAATCTGAGCAATCTTCTTCAGCCAACCTTTTGCACCTCTCCCATCATGCCTTTCACTAAGGCTGCTGCATCAGCATTGTGTCTCCTTTCTGCTTCCCTGCCAGGGGAGTTCGTGAGTAGTAAAAATGACTTAACGGCATGTAGCAGAAGGCAGGCGAAGGGAGGAGGAGGAACCAAGGCCTTAGATAATCTTTAAATTGTATGATCGAGTTCCAGAAATTTGACTTCATCCGTGTTAAGGAGTTTTTAATAAAATAAATCTTATAAGCAAAGAATGTTAGAGCTGGAAGAGACCTTTATAGAGATCCTTAGAACCCTATCTATTTAAGGGTATAGATAAGGCCACATTTATCCCAGAATAAAGGACTGATAAGAATGTTTCAGAAAATAAATTTTGGAGGTTGGATATTAATTTATGCAACTGACAAGATGCTTAGTATGTTTGCAACAAGGAATGAAGAGGCATTAGGTTCAAGAAAGAGAGAGTAATGTTTTGAAGAAATACTGAAAGGCAACACAGGAACAAGACTAGATAATGTTCAGAGTTGGTCTTCGTCACTAGAAGAGAATAACATTTATTGGAAACCTAATATGTGGCATGTGTTTTCCCATCCCCTATCTCCTTTAATACCCATCAAAGGTCCTTCTGATCATATGCCAGTGGCACCTGCCAAGAGTGCAGAGAGTGACAGGGCACCAGGGAAGACTTTATGGGATAAGCAGGATCCGTATTGGCTCCTGAATGAGGAGCAGTGGGGTCAGCCACATGGCAGGCAGGAAGAGATGTGTTCTTGAGGCCAAGAAAGCAGGGTGAGTTAAGTCTCGGAAACCAGAGGGAGCATGGAGTGAGGAAGGGCTGGCAGGAGCTTTGGGAGGGAGAAAATGAATGCACTGAGGAGCAGGCAGGAGCCAGACTGCAAAGGGTCAAGTAAGTCATGCAAGGATGTGTCACCTTCAAGCTGAAGGACACGGGAACAGCTGAAATAATTCAAGGAGGAAGGATGAGAAAAGAAATGATGATTTTTATCTCTAGAAAAAGTATTCCCGCTCTAGTTGGAAAGACCACAAAGTTGAAGTCAGAGAGATCAGAGAATAGGTTTCCAGGAGGGAAATGATAAAATAAGTGAAGAATTTGGTTTCCCCGTTCACTCTAGGACATTTCCAAAGTGTGGGTGACAGACCCTGTGGTAGTAAGAAAGAGGTTAAATATTTTGAACAGTATGCAGAAGAAATAGGAGAAAGATTGCAGAGTTTATAGAAGAAAAAGAATAACTTCTGAAAGAGAGAGAGAGACTATAGATTAAGGTAGGTCTAACAGGAGCCATCACTGCTTCAGGCCTCAGCTGCTGCTCCCAGGAGGGGCTGCGGGATGACGCGTCACAAGCAAAGAGCCACAAGACAGAGCTTGGACATGTCCATTGTTTTTTTCATTTTTACTCTGGCCAATAATTATCTAAAGGACCATTATACAGGCAGTTATCTGAACAAACAGGAGCCTTTCATTAGCAGTTTGGAAACTTACTGAAAAAGTAGAGGCAGATTTAATTCCCAAGGACTTGAGTTGGGCAATCAGAAATTCAACTGTGATGAGATATTTAATCAATTCTCTCTCTGGTTCAGAATAGGAAACTGGGTCTTAGAGTGAGCAAGTGACTGGTTCGAGGGCATCTATATAGTGAGTGGTGGGGTTGGGATTCAAATCCACACTGGTTTTATTTCAAAGCCACTAAACTGTAGCGCCTCCATGATATAAAAACTCTTGTGATAATTTATATACTTTGGCAACATATTATAAAAGTATTTCTAAGAGGACTCCATACACAATTGTTTTAAATGTCAAAGGGCTAGGTCTGCTGAGTTGTTTTATTACATAGGTGATTCTGATGTGTGTTTCCTGGATAGTTCCAAACTGGGAGAGAAATCCTAACCCACAATAACAATGAAAACAGCATTTCTCTAATTTTAGCTGCCCCACACTCTGCCACTGAGGACTTCCAGCCACTTAGTGAAGCAGCACTTTCAGTTCTAATTGAAGTCTTCTCTTCTCAGTTGGCAGAAACCTGTAGAAGTGACAGATGCAATACAAGCCTCAGAAGTGTATCTCCTCCTAATGCTAATACCTTGTCCTTGGACTGCCTTAGTACATAGAGTCTTTCCTAAGAGTCTTACTTTCTTGGTGGCTGTCTGTGTCAATGCAAATAGAACCATGGCAGGCCTTCCTCACATTCCCTCCAGAGGTGCCTGGACATTTCAAATTGTGAAACTCAAGCATCTGCCCTCATAGCATAGGTTAACATGCATCCACAGGCAATGATCAAGGTAGTCAATTGCTACATGTGTTTGGTTGTTTTTAATAGACCTATTTATATTTATAAGGAGATTCAGTTTTGATAATACAATCAATTATAAATAGGTCCTTGGAAGCATATTTGATTATCAGAAAAGAGCAACTATAATGTTTCTATATGGCTCAAACTGACACAAAAGAGGGATCCTAGAGAAGCTGGGGAATTGGTATGGTCACAGGAACGTGTGTACAGATGTTCAGATTTATTTCTTTGGCAGATAGCATTTATCCAGAGGTTTAGTTTTGTTCTAAAGGTAATCTCTCTACTGTTAGTCACACCTCCAGCATCATTCTACTTTAAATGTATGATAGGACAGGGGAACAAAGTTTGCTGACTTTAATCAAGCCAGAACGACTTTTCATATTCACACCAGCTGTTGGCATATGCTGAGTTTTACTTTATTTCCTTCTCCTGGGAGTCATTCATTAATAGGGATAAAGAATTGTCCTAAACATTTTTTTGGCAACTTCACATTTCAATTGACAACTGCTAGACACACTAAAGTATTATATTTGCAGTCAACCTATGCAGCGTGAAGATTTTTCCTAGTAGAGTTCTACTTTAACTGTGCCTCTGTTCTTATCCATAGAAGGGGAAAACTTAAGCCAAAAAGGAAAACAAATTGGATGATTGCTACATATCTCTGCAAATATGGGTTGGACGTGAAATAATTTAAAATGCAGTAAAACTCAGTAATTTAGCATATGAGTTAGTGAGCATGCACATGTTTTGCCAAGAGCCTACACACAGATGAAAAGCCCATTTTCTAGACAGCAATTCATGGGGTTCTACAAGCCCCCTGTTTACTTTATACATTGCAGAGCTTATTTTTATTTGTAGCTTCTGTGGCAAAATTGTTGGTAGCAACTAGAAAGCCCAGGCAAAAGTCTTAGGAATGATCCTTTGCTACCCACATTTATATCAGCAATCAGTGTTGTGGGGGGTGGGGAGAAAGTGGATAAAGCAGTGAAATATAGACCTGCCAAGTGATTGCAAAAATTAGGAAACTCCTCTTGAAAGAAAGTAGTGGGTGATATATGGATGTTCTAACCTTTCGTGTGTTGGATGTACCCCAGAAGTTAGATATCTCTGTCGTCAGCAGCCACATGGAGGGAGATAAGGAGAGAGATTCCAGTCTCTTTCAGCATTCTGTGTATCATTTCCATGTACAAATATCTGCTTTGGTGTCAGAAGTTCTGTACAGCAGAAAAGCACGTGGAAGGGATGAAAAAACAGAGCAGCCAGGTTCCAAGTAGATAAGGTTGTCACCTTTTCAAGATTGACCTCAGTCTTTCAGGAAGCCGAGGTAACAACATGAAACTGACGAATTCCAGTGGAGAAACACTGAGTTGAATCTTTTCAGCATCCTGGGTTTTCCAGGATTTTCACACGTGAGAAATGCAGAGACGATGGTGATAGGGAAGCTCTAGCCTTGGCCACACAGCAGCATCAGTGCCTGCAGGACAGCCGCTGGCACTGGTGGTGGTGAAGGCAGCAAGGCTGGTCCAAAGAAATGGAAGGAGCAGCAGATACTTTTGAACCTCCTGTTAATACTCTAACAAAATCTCTTTCACTTCATTTATTACAAAGTGGCAAACGAAAAAGAAACTATATTAACCAAACAAACGAAAACAATAAAAAGTTAAAAATGACAGAGCAGAAAGCATGACTGCGGAATGCCAGTGGTCATTGTTTTCTTTAGCTTGTGCTACTTCAGAAAGCTTCATCTGCTTTTTACTTTTCTGTTTTCCAGATTTTCTGTGATCACTTTCTTTCTCTTCATCCTCATATATTTAATTTTTGTATTGTATTCATTTATTAATCTGTGTTTTAAAAAATCATGTCATGTTTCAATGCCGTGAGGTTCTATTAAGCTTAGATTGTAAATATTATATTCTAGAGAATTTACTGAGTCAGAAGAGAGATAAATAAAATCAAGTTCATCAGTCGAAACTTCAGGGACATTTAGATAAATAAACATAATCATTGCATTGAAGACAGTTAAACACCATCTGGCGAGGATCAGTTCCTGAAATGGAAAAGCTGGGAGCCAAGTCAGTAAAGCAGGAGAAAGAACTCCTTTTGGTCAGGGAAAACATAGAACTTGGGTTCAGTGTGGGAGTACTGCATTTTTAAATTTCTGTCTTAGCATCTATGGTTAGCAAAACCTTCCCCCTGCTCCCTAATAGAGGAGTCACTTTGAAAGCAGGTGGTGGCGATGTGGAGTTCCGACAGATAAGAGACCTCTAGAAATCAAATCCTTCATCACTGCTTCCCAAGGAAACTGAAGTCAGTGGAAATAGCACAAAACTTATGTAAGTGCTGTGAGACTTACTCAGAGTTAATGGGGTTTCTCATATACCTGCTATGTGCCAGGCATGGTGCTGGAGGCCATAAAGTCATGTGACTTTGAAGGACTTTTGGCTCCTACCATCAAGTTTTGGAAGAAGTTAAAAGGAGTCTTTGATAAAACTTGGTGAAACTCCAAAGTTAAATTAAGCAACAATTGATAAGAATTTGGGACCCATTTCTGCCTTGGCTCACACGATTACTTGCTCTTTACTATTTCTCCTCGTTCTTTCTGGCCCTGATAATCTTGACTGTCCCCATTCCTGGCTTGGGCAGTGCTACTATGCACAGAGTAAGAACTGGGCAGTCCAAACCATGGACCCAAAGGGAGTCACAGCCAGACCTCAGAGGACTCTCAGCTTTCAAACCTATAGACCTGGATGCCAGGCCTCATTCTTTCACCTTCCATCTCTGACTGTATTCATCAAAGCTTTCCCAAGAAATGGAACCAATAGGATTATCTATCTATCTATCTACCTATCTATCTATCTATTCATCTATCTATGTATCCCTCCATCTATCTTTCATCTATTATTATCTAAAGGGATTTATTATAAGGAATTGACTTATGAGATTATGGAGGTTGAGAAGTCCAAGATCTGCAGTTGACAAGCTAGAAACCCAGGAGAGCTGATAATACGGTTCCAGTCCAAGTCTGAAGCCCTGAGAAGCAAGAGAGTTGATGGCATAAGTTCCAGTCCAAGTTTGAAGGCAGGAGAACAGCCCTGTTCTAGCTCAAAGACACTCACAGAGAGAGAGAGTTCTCCCTTCCTCAGCTTTTGTTCCATTCAGGCCCTCAACAGATTCAATGAGCCCCACACACATTGAGGAGGGCACTCTGCTTTACTCAGTTCACCCATTCCCATGTCAACTGCATCCAGAACCACCCTCACAGACTCACCCAGAATAATGTTTGACCAAGTATCTGGGTACCCTGTGGTCTAGACAAGCTGACACGTTTTGATGTGACCTTGGGCAAGTTGCTTAATCTCAGAGCACCTCAAGCACACATTTGTAAAACTGGGCTAATAGGTTTAAATTATAGGCAACATCTTTGGCACAGTGTCCATTCAGTGGCAAGGACTTAACGATCAACAGGTATCAATCATATCTACAACAGTTATCATACCCCAGGAACTTTGTAAGTGTCAAGCTCTACAACACCAACACTTTAGACATATTATCTCACTTAATACTCGCATCAACTCTATGAGGTGTTTTTATCCCCATTTTATAGTTGAGTAAACTGAGGCTCATTGAGTTATACCTTGTCCCATGGTCACACCGATAAGTAGGCCATAAAGCTAGTATTTGAACCAGATGTTCTAACCCCAGAGCAAGCTCATAGCTGTTACACTTGGTTTCCTCAAGCTAGAGGCCACACGAATTACATAAAAGTTAATTAGCCCACCATCATTACTTGTTTTAATTTGTAGCATTACAATAGTATTATTCTCTACCATTTTTCATTATAAATACAAAGTATTCCAGCTATGTTATGTGGTAAGTAGGTTTTTATAAGGTAGCCTGGAAGCCTAACTGCCATTTATAATACCATTTCTGAAAATGTGATCTAAATTTTAACAACCAAACTGAGGTTTGAACGGTGACATGTTTTCGAGTTGGGGACCATTTGCTGAAATCAGCAAAACGGGGTAATGTTGGTTCATAGTTGTTTCACTACAGCTTTCTTCAAACGTTGTTGAAGGTTGTTCTATGAAAAGCTATGCCAGTGTCTCTCACTCCCAGGACACAAAATCAAAAGTATTCCCCCGAGTACTCATCCAAGTCAGCAGGCAATTGAATTGTAGGCAAACTCTGAAGTAGGGGGAAATAAGCACAGATTTGCAAGTTCTGGCTTAGAAATGCAGGAGACTTTCAGGCACCCCACCACGCAGGCATCGGGGTGCTCTGTCCCTGCAGAGGTAGGGGTTCCCACTTGCCCTGCCCACTTAGAGCAGCTTCACAAGCACTCAAACACTGGAAACAGAGGGGCCTCAGTTTGGCTCACAATTAGCAACTTACTAGCTTTGCAACCTTGGCTTTCTAATTAAAATAACATCTCTAACCCTCATTTTTTTTCCATCTGTAAAATAAGTCTAATCATAACTATTTGTGGGATTGCTGTGGGATTACATAAAAGCTTTTATATATAGTTCCTGGCAACTGAGTACACCTTCAGTACAGAGCAATTCTTCACTACTTCTCTTATCTTTTCTGCTATAATTTCTGGGCAGATTGAAGGTAGAGATAACAGTGATTGTTACCCATGGCCTGAGTAGAGATGGCCAAGAAAGTGGTGGAGGAAGGAAGGAGGCTGGGAAGGGATGCCCGTATGTTTGGACATGAAAAACCCAACAAAGCTCCGCTAAATGTGGGGTTCCCATTAGTGAGGCTTTCTAGGTTCAGGTTCATTTTTTAATTTCTGCACTGAGGACGTGCTGATGGGAAACAGAAATACCTTTATTCCACCTGGATTTCAGGCAGCTTGTTCTTAGGCTGCTGCAGGCACCAGGTCCTTCCTGGATGAGCCAAGGAGGCCAGGCATATGTGGGGAAGGCCAGGCAGTTGAGTAGGGTCACTGCCCCTCTCTCCTTCCTTGTCTTTGTCAACTTTGAAGAAAGCCTGTTTGAGCTAACATTTATCCTAAACACACTTTCTGAAAAATTAATTCAAATCTAATAGGTAAGACCTTTACTCCAAGGAGCAAATGCTTCCAAATTATACCCCTATTTAAAAATACAATTTAAAAACCACATGGCAATAACAAAAAACTGAAGGGTTCATAAATTAGGAAAGAGTCATACCCTTGTGCAAAATAAAACTCTGGTCTATAAGACACTTCAATCCAACCAGAAATTCTGTTCGCCCCTGGGTTTTACATATCCTCAGTTCACCCATCAGTACAATTTGAGAAATAAAAATAATGAGATATTTTAGTACTCAATTAGTCATTCTGCCTACTGAAAACAAGGATTAAAGCCTCTATTAATTAAGTCACAGTCAACCACGAAACTTTCTGTTGTGTTTTGTTCATTTGACACATATTTAGGTCATATTTCTATACTTTCTTTCTTCCTCATGGAATATACCGTGTTCTCAGAAATAATTTCAAAATATTGATGACAGGAAGTAATAAGAAATTCCCAGTCTACAATTTTATTTTCATTTCTTTTACCCTACTATATCTTCTGCCTTTGTCTTGGAAGCCCCTTATTTTTTTTCCTAACATGTTACATCATGTTTTTATAGCATGGCTGTGCTAATAAATAGTATTAAAAAATTCTGAAATGAAGGTAATTAGTCTCAGGGAGGTTAAGTTACCCCCCCATCTATTGAGTGACAGTGTCGGGATTCAACTTCTTGTCCTTTGACCGCAAATCCTATATAATTTCCAATATAAATAAACTGTCAGGATATTTCCAATGTATCTGGATATTGAAAAACAGGTGTTAGATCTATTTTGTTGGGCTCTTGTTTATGAGAAAATAATATTGGTAACTCTAAAATTTACTGAAGATTATTTTGGTTTTACTAATACATTAACGCATGATTATTCCCAAGTTGATTGAGGCATGAGTTCTACATGTATAAAAAAGACTCCAGGGCCAGAAAAGGATGTCTGGGAAGCCAGAGCCTCTTGGTACAATCATGAAACAACCTAGAGTTCCTTCCTTAGCACAGACTGTCTTAGCCCTAGAGTCTTTCTGCACAGAGGGAAATCATGCCTCACTGACCTTGAGAATAATCGTAAAGCTACTTTAGTATATGGGTATGACGACTCCAAATTGGCACCACTGACTTCATGTTAAAGAATTGTTAAGACTCCAGTAAGCACATTTTTTAGATAAATAATTTGGACAAGGGAAAGTAAGTTTGTACCAAACAGGTCATTTGCAGTGCCTGCCACAATCATCTGAGAAACTGCCAAGGCCATAGTCAGTACTGAGGAAGGACCCCTGCATCATCCCTTGAGCTGGGAGCTGTCCACTGTGCCACAAGGCTGTGGCTTCACAGGCATCCTAATTGCATGGGCTATCTCAAATGGCCATAGTCAAGGTGACCACTAAATTATGAGTTGGCCTGACAAAAAAAAAAACAAAAACTACAATGAAATAGCCTCTTTGAGAAGTTTGAAAATGAGACTCCACTTACAGTCTGAACAGAGGATAAAATAAGGAGAAGGAAAATAGTTGGGAGCACAAACAAAGTTCAAGTAATGAGTAAACTTTAAGGCAACAATAATAATAATAAACAATAATATGTAGTGCTTACAAAATGCCATGCTCTCTTGACTCATTTAATCTTAGCAACAAGTGCATGTGGATGGATAATCGCCAGGAGTTCCTCAATAGTGACAGAGGTTACTTCTGATGCCATTACAGCAACAACCATGGAAAGCAATAAGAGGGCAAAAGGATTACTCGGCCCTCCAGACACCTGGCTTCCACTATGACCATCCAGCTGTCTTCTCTGCATGGACTGGCTCCAAATACTTCTCCCTCTGAGATTCCACTTCCTCCTCTGTATCCCTAAGGTAATCCCCTTACTAAAGGTAGCATAAATCGGTTTCTCTTCTTTGCAGCATAACAATGTGAATTGACATAAAGCTCATTCACAGCCATATTGAGTATAGTTACAGAAAAAAATACAGAAATATAGGTCCATAGGTCAGCATAGGCTCTGAGGTCAGCAAAGTAAGCAGAACTCCCCAGAAGGAACATGAAAGAGTTTTCAATCTGCATCACCAGTGGAATTAAACAAATAATGTTCAATGTATTCACACGAGTACTTTTGCCTTTTGTACAAAATCAACTAACTCTATGTCTGCAATCATGTCTGGTACTTAGCACTTCAGCAAATGTTTGAATAATGTTATCGAATGAGAAAGTGGATGTATGTGTGTGGGGACACAAACGTGTTATGTCCTGTGGCCACCTGCACATGACACCAAGAACACCGCCAACATATATGTTATCTATAGATAGGGAAGAAATAACTAAGAAAAACAAAAAGCTCATGAGGTTACTGTGTGATAGTAAACACCAGGACACCATGAACTATCTTTACAGGACACATTTGCCTTTGTACCTCCAGAACTTAGCACAGTGCGTCGCATATAAAGAACTCTCAATTCTTCTGTAATTGAATGGAACTGAATTGATCTAGTTACTATGTATCCTTGCTTAATCTCCAGGTAGCCATGTGATTGTAGTGAATACCATTAATGCTGAAGAATTTTATTATCTGATGGAAGCATTAAACTTCTGTTCCTGTAAGATCAAACTTCTGAAATTGTTATTGTTGCACGACTTTTCCTCAGTTCAGCTAACGACTGGGTCCTCGTCCATCCCACAGCCACCAAAATTTAGGTTCACAGATGGTCTGAAGAGTAAAGAAGGATTTGAGTGAAAAGGAAGAAAAGGGAGACACAGGGACTCTCCAAAAAGCCAGAGGCCCCTGCTAGAGTGCTTCCTGCCTCACTGCTTGTATCCCAGTCGACACACAGGAAGAGGAGGGGCCAGACTCCTCCTCACTGCAAAACGGCGGGAACTTCTGTAGCTCCACCCCAGTGCTCATTTGTCCCAGGGAGCAGGTCTTTCTGGGGCCCCCCTCCCACCTGGCTGTCTCGTTATTTCTGTAACATGGCTCTGTTTATATCACACACACGCAAAATAAAAACATAAAGAAACCTTCGGAAAAGATTGTATGATGTGTTTGAATTTTTATTTTTTTAAATCATAAGATGTTTCCTTACAGACAACTATAAGGAAACTTCAGCACCCACCAGCCTGCTTTATCAAAATAACATTGGTCTCTATTAACTATTTTTTAAATTTATTTTTATTGAACCCCAGATGCACAAAATCAGATTAGTCAGAGTTCTTGGTTCTTGACACAATATGATCCTCGGCTCTTTCATGGCTTTCAATTAGTTATAGATTAATTTATTCATGTGGTCATTTTTTATTTTGAGTGAGTACTTCTGAATCCACTACGCAATCCAAAAACTTAACACATTAACAATAACTAGGCTTCACCCTATCTTGTGTTCCTGCCTACCCCTTTGGGACAAACACTAGCCTGATTTTTGTGTTTGTCATTTTCTTGGTTTTTTAAAAAATATTTTATTATATATATACCACATACAAAAAATATCACATATATGAGATGTATGTGTATATATATATATATATATATATATATATAGTCATGTTGTTTTCAACCAATACATTATTTTACTTGTTTTGACCTTTATTAAAAGGGTATCATGTTACACGAAGTCTTCTAACATGTGGTCCAGGGACTCAATATTACATTACTAAAATTCAACTGCGTGTTATGTGTCTCTGGTCCACTCAATGCTGGCTTGTTCTGTTGTGAAGAATTGCCTCAATTTTGCATAATTTGGGGTTGTTTGCCATTCTTACTATTAGAAAAACTACTGGGGAACATGCTCATAGGTATCTTTTGGTGTGCTGTGCAAGAGATTGTTCTGGGTGTACTTCTCATAGTGGAGTTTCTGGGCCATAAGATATATGAATAACTACCTCTATAATAGACTGCCAAGATGTTTTCCAAAGCGGTCGTCCCAATTTTCACTCCCACCAGTTGGTCCACACACTCTTTAACACATGGTTAGTCAGATTCCTTAATTTTTCCCAATAAAATAGGTGAAAAATGACATTTCATTCTGGCCTTGATTCTGATTTCCATGGTTACTAATGAGGTGGAATATTTCATCATTTTTTTGGCCATCTATGTTTTCTCTTCTATAAAGCACTCGCTCATATATTTTGCTATCTTTTTATTGAATTGCTTGTTGCTTCAGAATTTTTTTACATAAAATAAAAATTGCAGATAAAGTTGAGGTCCTCATGTAGGTATTCTTGTCACATTTCCCTTTTCCTTCCTCAGCATAAATCACTATCATTAATTTAATGTTTCTCTTTCTTAAGCACCTTTTGATCAATTTACCATACATTTCTGTATATATAATATATACATACTGCTATTTTGCTATTTTTTAAACTAACAATCAATAGCATCCTATTGGTCAATGTTTGTAAAACTTACTTTTCTCTCAACATTATGTTTATGAGATTTATTGAGATTGTTGTGGCTCTCATTTCGTCTTTTAAACTAGTATATAGTATTTCACTGTATAAATATACAAAAGTGTATGTATGCATATTCCTATTGACGGACTTTTAAGTTTTATCTATTTATTTTACTATCATAAACATTCTGCAAGAAACTTATGTTTCCCCATATGCACATGTGCAAAAGTTTCTCCAGGAAACGTACCTACAAGTTAAATGGCTCAGTCATGGACTTTGCACATCCTCACATTTAGTAAGCATTGCCAAAGTAATTGTACAAAATTCCACCACCAGGATATGACAGCTCCTATCTCTCCATATTTTTTCTAACATTTAAAGTTATTTAGTAGACTTGTTTTCCCCAATCTGATGTGACATAGTATATTACTATACTTTTAATGTACATTTCTATCACTGTTAGTGAGTTTGAACATTTTTCAGATGTTTGGATTCCTTTTCTATAAATCTCTTGTTCATTCTCTCCTTGTTTCAATGTTTTGAGGTTTATTTTTCCTATTGACATATATTATAAATAAATTGTCTACTTACAGTTTATGATTTATTGTATGTTATTTTCATTTTTCTGTTTTGGGGATAGATTTTGAAACATTTTCTCCTGCTCAGTAACATGCCTGTTCCTCCTTCCCACTTCCTTTCTTCCCTCTTTCCTTCCTCCCTCATTTGCTTGCTTCCTTCCTTCCGTCCTTCCTTCTTTCTTTCTTTTTTCTCTCTTTCTTTCTCTCTTCCTTTCTTTCTACAAAACTTGTGATCTTAATGTAATTACATTTGTATTTTTTTCCTTTTCACATTTTTATTTGTCTTTGGTCTGAGATGCCCTCTCCTGAGCTGATACCATAAAGATATTCTCCTATCATTTTTTGTTCCAAGCATCATACAGTTCCTCAGTCATCTTTAGGTCAACATTCCAGCCAGAATTGATCTGAGGGCATTAAAACAGAGAGCTGAGCTGATCCTGTCGTATTGATTAAGCAGTGCATCTTTCCCTATCATTTTGTAAGGCTAGCTTGGCCATGGATCAGGTTTCCACGCATACATATGTCCATTTGTGACCCACTTCTCCGTCCCTGCACTGACATTATGCTACACAAAGTTCTCCAGCTTCCTAAGATGTCATATCCAATAGGGCAAACACTTCCCTCATGATGTTCTTCAAAAAAAGTTGTTCTGGCAATTTGTGGCCCTTCACTGTTCAATGAGGTTTTTAGATTCAGGTTGTCAGTTTCCACGAACTCCTCTCTAGATTTCAACGCTAACTGTGGTGAATTGCATGGAAATTGCTTTTCCTAACATAATTTCTAGCCTGGTCTTATTTTTTTCTACCTTATTTTCTCTTAATCTTAAATTTGTTTTAAATACTTTTCATATTTTACTATAAACTACTATTAATTCTTTTTGGTACTAGGCAGGATATAATTGAGCAAAATGGGTAAATAAGTGCTTCTGTATATTTCCTGTGGGTAAGCTAAGTACTCTGGAGATATAATGTTTTGGGTCGATTTAGAATCTTGCACATTCCTGAATATCAATCTCATTGTGCAGTAATATAAGCACTATATCAGTTTTAAAAAGTGTACAAGAAGGCACAGTAAATCCATCCTAATCCCAACAGAAGAAAAAACTTGTTTAGGTTGGGATGGCAGGATAATTAACCCTCCCATCTCAAGGGGAATAAATTATTATTCCTGTACCTTTCTATAAAACATGAGCATTGGCCCAGGGTCTTTCAGCCTGCTGGTAGAATTATTTTATTTTCTCCATCTTTACCACTCAAACTTCAAGCTAAATTCATACATGAAGCATCCTTGTGTGAACGTTGTTCAAAATAGCATCAATTTTCTTTGTATTAAATGAGCTTTACCTCCTTTGCAATACCAGGACCGGTCATTACCTCTAAGAATTGTACTCAGCGGTAAGATAATGCCGCACTCTCTGAAGATTTCACAGTGCCTTTCACCTCATCTTCACTCTACCTCTGAAAACCATGAGTGTAGGTCCCATTTTATAGATGAAGTTTGGGTACCAAAAATTGGAAGATATTCTATTCCCCCTATTAAAACTCTATGCAGTTAAAAGGAAGCATAGTTTGGTAGTCACCTGTGTGTAGAGTCCAACTGCATAATTCACACTGTGAGGGCGGCTCAGGCTGATGCAGAAAGGATGAGTTTGTGGATCAAATGCGGGCGTGGTTGCCAAAGTCTGCTTTCTTTGTGTGTCTTGGATCCAGCCGAGACCAGCATGCAAGTGACTTTGGGATCACTAGGCTTCTGGTCTCAGGCTCCATCCTATGAGTTGCTCATTTCCCAGCCTTTCCCAAAGAGTGCGTTGGAAAACAGAGGGATGTGATAGATAGTTATACATAAAAACGGATTCCTTCGCCATATAGGCTTGAAAACCTTAAAGTGTAAAAAGGCTTCTCAAGTGTAGAATTTGTGAACTCTGACTATGTCATTGTTAATCCCCAAAAGGATACAGAAGATACCACATCCTCAAATATTTTGATAATACATTCTTTTATTACACAGTAGAAGTCAGAGAACTAGTGCAATACACAACTATCTGGGGACCATTGCTCAGTGGATTTCAAGCAAATATATACTTTGATACATTCAAATCCTGAATGATATGAAAGAGTCACTACTAAATGCTTGTTGAATGGTATAATGTTTAAGGAAACACTTGTACATTTTTTAAAACATTAAAATACCCAGATTAGAAACAGCATGTCTGTCCCACCTGACTGGGCACATTTGAGAAGGCTGGACCTTCTCAACATTCTCGAATCCCACCTACCTCACAGAAAGGCAGGTGAGAGACAGTCAGATTGTCACTCATCAAATGGCAAGAAACTTGAATCAGTGTGCAAAAAGAATGTTAGAGAACCTTCTCCCCATCATGATGCCTTAAGGCCATCTCCCACATCCTTGTCTTCATCATCTTAAATGTACTGGCAAAGTATAGAATCCCTTGGACTATTATAGCCAAGCTCCTAGACCTTACTTCATGAGCAGGTGCTCTGCCTGGGGGAAGATGTGGGAGCGCGATGGCAGACATGCACTATGCGACCACAGCTGCCTTCTCTGGTACTCTGAACTGATGTATACACATGAGAGTCCATCCTGTCATAGGACCACCACATTCTGCAACCTAAAATTTCTGCTAGAGTGGAGGATAGGATAGACAATAATGTTATAACGCAAAACCCCACACTCCTCTAGGGTGCCATTAACTATGTTTTTCCATGTCAGAATTATTCCGGAGAATCCTTGGCAAGTTCCAAGCCAAAATGGCCATCACAGGAACTTCAGAATTGCACAAAGCACAAAGGTCATTCTGCCTAGGAGACTATCTGAGTTTGAATAGAGCCTCCTGGGTGACTGCAGGTAATTAGGCAATTTCGTAGCCACAGGGGTAATGAGGAATGAGCAGAGGCTTTGCAAACAACCAAATGCACTCTCTGGATCTACCTTTTACTAGCTGTGTGCAGGTTTTGGCAAGTCACTTTGAGTCCCTGAGATTCAGTTTATTCCATCTTAAATACTCTGTATCAGTTGGGGTCCTCCAGAGACAGAATCAATAGGATGGATGGATGGATGGATAGATAGATAGATAGATAGATAGATAGATAGATAGATAGATAGATAGATAGATAGATAGATAGATACATACATACATACATACATACATACATACATACATACATAGATACATAGATAGATACAGAGATACAGAGATAGATAGAGGATTTATTAGGCAAATTGGCTCACTTGTTTATGGAGGCTGAGAAGTCTCCATAATCCAGGACAGGCCACTCACAAGCTGGACCCTGGGATACTGGTAACATGGCTCAGTCCAAGTCTGAAGGTTTCAGAACCAGGGAAGCCAATAGTGCATCTCTCAGTCCCCAGTCACAGGCCTGAGAACCCTGGGACCACTGGTATAAGTCTTAGAGTCCAAAGGCTGAAGAACCTGAAGTTGTTGTCCAAGGACAGGAGCGAAAGAGTGTGTTCCAGCCTCAGCAGATGGCTTCACATATTTGCCTTTTCTCTGTTTTTGTTCTTTCAGATGGCTTCACATATTTGCCTTTTCTCTGTTTTTGTTCTTTTCGGGCCTCCCACAGATTGCATAGTACCAACCCACATTGGGGGTGGGCCTTCCCCAACTAGTCCACTCATACTTACACGCTAATCCCCTCTGGAAACACCCTCACAGACACATCCAGAACTAATGCTTTACCAGGTTCCTAGGTACTCCTTAATCCAGTCAAGTTGACACCTAAAATTAACCACATACTCGTTCAGAGGGTCCTTGAGACTACTAAATGAGATGATGTAGTCAAAGCATCCTGCACAAAGCCTAACAGAGTTGGGGCTCAATTTGTTGCACCTATATAAAAAGTTCAGAACCTTTTTATCATGATTAAATCTTAATCAGATCTATTCTCTTATTAACTAAAATGAAAATTTACCTTTTTCAGTAGGACTTCAACTAAGTTAAAAAGAAATAAGGATCATATAAAGCATAACAAATATCACAATTGTCAGTGTGAACCAGAAGAACCTATTGAATCTTATTTTCTGTCTTTGCCTCACATGAGAGATGCTAGTAAACAGCAAAAGACTTCAAAATCATGAGGAGAGGGAAGGAAGTGGCCACAAGACACTGAAAGCTTGGATTGTTTTGGCCAGATAATTCTTCATTGTCAAGCCACCGGTAGGTACAGACATCCCTGTGATAGATGTCATCAAGTTCCATGCAGGCTGGAGGCTGGCAGGTCTGTCTACAGTATTACTGAATGGTGGGGTTCACAGGAGATGGACTTCTGGCTGGGCCCTTTTAGCTTCTACTTTGCTATGAATGATGTTTCTGCTGGACAGGCCAAAAGTTGTTTACACTTCTTTTGAGCAGGTTGTAGTCCGTCTAGGAGCCAGATGGCTAATTACATGACTATCGTGCTCAGAGGTGCTATGACGAGCCTGTTGTCACCTGGAAAGGAGTTGTTTACATCAAGGCTACGTTCATTTCCCATTGCCATTATAATAAATTGCCATAAACTTAGTGGTTTAAAACAACATAAATGTATTATCTTACAGTTCCAGAGACAAGAAGTCCAAAAGGAGTCTTATGGGGCAAAAACCAAGGTGCAGGAAGGGCTGGTTCCTTCTGGAAGCCCTAAGGGAAAATCTGTTCCTTGCCTCTTCCAATTTTTTTAGCTGCTAACATTCTTTGGCTTGCAGCTGCATCCCACCTATCTCTGCTTCTGTCTTCACATTGCCTTCTCCTCTACTTAGTCTGATCTCTCTCTGTTTTCATCTTATAGAAACAGTTGTGTTTATATTGGGTTTACCGAGATAATCCAGAATAATCTCCTTATCTCCAGAGATTTAACCTAAACATATTTGCAAAGCCCCTTTGGCCACTTAAGGAAATATTCATTGTCTTCAGGGATTAGGGCCTAAATAACTTTGGGAAACTTTATTCTGCCTTGCTCAGGGATAAGGAATGAATTTCTGTGGACTATGTCTTCAGTGCCTGAGGACTGATCCGGTGCTGTGTGTCTCTGTTGGGGGTAATCAATAGACCTGTTGATGGACTCCACGTGGCACCAGGAAGTGGAACATTGGGGTCAGAAATAGACAGCTCTGGATAATGTTTTCCAAAACCAGGAATAGAATTGTGGAAGTAGGTGGTCCTGGTTATAGATAAAGGGATTGAGTTGTCTATGGACTCTGATCTGTGTAATGAACAGAGGAGTTAAATTTGGTGCGGGTGCAAGACCAGTGTTGAGGACAGATTGAGATTGTCTTGGTTATGGGAGAGGTCAGCTCCCCAAGAGTGCACATTGGAAATAGATGCATAAAATCTTCAGGAGTCCAGGGTCCATCATTGACTTACGGCTGAGTATTCATTCATTCATTCATTCATTCATTCAACAAATGCTTATCGAGTACCTGTGTGTACCAGGCCTTGGAACAGGTCAATGTACAAACAGATGAATATCTCTACCCTCCTGTGGGTCATGGAGAAATCAGAACTGGAAGGTGCCATGTCTAATGTAGGGCTGGGAGCACTTCCATGACCCAGGTTAAGGAACTTGGAATGTGGGTAGTATTGAGGCACTGCCACAGTCCTTGGGTACCAGTATCTCCTCCTGGGAGATGGAGTCCTCTGTTCTGGACAGCCAGCTCTCCATGCTGTCCGCCACTGGATGGATCTCAGCCAGGATCTGCTGTGAGTTACCATGTGTCAGCTGTTCCCCATGGATCATTGCCATCAGCTGTTATACTGTCTGAAAGGCTGAAAGTGTCTCAGTCCAGAGGGTTTCTTAGGGCTCTGAGTGCCTCTTTGGTATTCTGACTCATGTTATGAATCTTCTGCCCAGGGGCCTGGGATGTCAGGCAATTGATGGTGTCAGAGTTAAACCATTTGAAAGACATGGCCCACCTCACCTGGCAGTAGCTGAATTCAAGGATTAGTAATTAAATCATGTTGTCACAACATACTGGATCATTTAAGGTAGTGCCTCTAAGCCATCAAGAAGGTCCAGCTCCTACATATCCAATTAGGTCTTCCTAAAAAACTGGGTTCTTTTTCCAACAGCCTAGGGAGCAATCTGTTCCAGGAGTAAGAATGGGCAGTCTGCCATGTATGGCCATGCAAGGTTATGCCCCACGGGGATTCCAGGGACACTTTTTGCATCATAGATCTTGGAAAGTGTCCCACACAGGTGTGCAATGCATAACCATACATGGAAGTCTTAAGAGAAAGAGATTCAAAGCACACCTCCTGGCTGAAATATGCTTGTGAGCACTGAGATGTCGGAGGGCTTAGGTCCTGGATCTAGGTCATCATATAGTTCCCAACTGAGGCCCATGTGAACCCAGCCAGGCACTGGGACTTGGCCCAAAGATGCTCTGGAATATGTCACGGTGTGGCACTGGAGGGGGACATCTTCTAAGGGCAAGGTGATGCCTAGGGTAGGGCCCAGTTCCCAGCTGGGTACCCCTCCATGGACTCAGGGGTTGTTTATAAAACAAAGAGAGATCCAGTTTCTGAAGGCTGGTAGGGATCCTCATGTTGAGAGAATGAGCACAAGCAAGAACTGAGTGGTGAGACAAGGTCCAAAAAACCAAGGTGGAGATTCCAATGAGTCCCCAAAGACAGACATCAAAGCTGGTGCCATGAGGTCAAGAATCTGAAAGCCAAGGACATGAGAATAAGAGCCATGAGATGTGCTGAGACACCCCTCAGCTTTCCAACTGGAACACAGTTTGAAAGCATCAATTTTGACTATCAGCACCATTTTCCATATAGGGAAGTTAGGGACAGAATGTCAAGATAGTTGCTAAGTAATGGCAGGGCCAGACCACATCTCAGGTTCCTGAAGCCTCCCAGTGGACCACTTCCTTCTCTTGTATTCGTGAAATAGTCAGAGTAATGGTACACTCCCTGGAGAAATGGGCCTGCAGTACTGAAACCAACTCCTTCAGAGAAAGCAGATTGTGTCCATCAAGTCCCTCAATTCTCCTCCAAAGTTACTTTGGTATCTTTCATATCTCCCAGTCATTGTCTGACAGGCTGTCCAAGCCTACGGTGCATATCTGATTTATCTAAAGATATTTCAGCCTATAACCCAAATAGTTTTTTTCCTTAAGATTTTTATCGCTCTCAGGTAAACCTTATCATTTGCTAAGCTTGCAAAGTTCTCTTACTTTCCCAACAGTGAGCAGATAATTGAAGGACAGGCACCAATTTTACTGCAGACTTCTGTGCACTTGCCTGGGCACTGACACCTGAATCACATGAGGCTTGTGGTCTGGGATCATGGATGGGAAATTGAAAGACAGTTAGTGGGACTAAGGACAAAATACGGCTCAAAAATGTTCGTGGGGAAAATAAGGGACAAGGAGAAATTCAGACTCATAATGTTTCCTAAGTCGCATGGGTGCATTTTATGGTCCTGAACTTCATGAGCTTATTAACAGAAAATCCAAGATAAGTGACGGCTCCCTAGAGCTGTAATGAGAACAAACTGATTTTTATTTGCACAAACATTCCTCAGATGGAGAAATGATGTGGGCATTTTTACTATAAAGTTTTTAGCACATTGGTTTTTGGCAGCAACTTCAAAAAAAGGTAGTTCTGACTATTTTTTTCCATGTTTCCATTCAACATCTTAGTTCCTGGGCTCTGAGAATCTCTAGTCCCTAATCAAACTCAGAGGCTTTTTAGGCTTATAAGTCTCAATGGAGCTTCCTGTTGGTTGAGGCAAGGGAGAGACAGAGCAATGGTTTTGAGTGGCTGAGAAGGCATGGCTGAAAGGAACACAGCAGATCTCCATCTGAGAGCCACCATTCAGGGAAGGTGCTTCAGAGGGCTCCTGAAAGAGTCTTCATGACTTTCCAGACATTAGCTCCAAAGCCAGGATCTGCAGTCCCCCAGTTTGTCAAAGCACCTGCCACTCTACCTGCACTTCATCCTCAGGAGTCCCTCTCCTTATCGAGGTAGATCCTTCCCTCTGTGTCCAGCACTTCTTGTTTCTGTTGAATATCAACTGCCCCTTCCCCACTGCCATGGTAATCAAGACATGAAAACAGGTCTTCTTCTCCGGTGCACAGTCTAAGGCTCGCCAGGGGCACCAATGGCTGGGATGATAACCATTCTAAATCCCATCCTCACTTCCATGGGCTCAGAAACATACTGTGTGGACCCAGCCTTCACCTGGAACAATCCTACCTCTGAAAAGGTAAACTCTGATCTCCAGCTCTCAAACCCACAGCCTCCTCTTCCATGATGCTTCCTGTGACCAGCAGCCTCCTGGCAGCACTTTCTTACCTGCTCAGTCCTCACACCAGGGATAGCTCCCTAAATACTCTCAGCAGCTCCTGAGTCAGCATCTTTACTCCCTTAACTTTCCCATTTGATATGGTTTGGCTTTGCGTCCCCACTCAAATGTCACCTTGAAATGTAATCCCCACGTATCAAGGGTGGGACCAGGTGGAGGTAATTGAATCATGGGGGCAGTTCCCCCATGCTGTTCTCATGATAAGTGAGTCCCATGAGACCTGGTGGTTTTATAAGCATAGGGCATTTTTCCTGATTGCACTCACTTTTATCCCGCTGCCCTGTGAAGAAGGTGCCTGTTTCTCCTTTGCCTTTCACCATGACTGTAAGTTTCCTGAGGCCTCTCCAGCCATGCGGAACTGTGAGTTTATTATAACTCTTTCCTTTATAAATTATCTAGTACCTCTTCATCGCAGCATGAGAACTGACTAATACGCCCTTCCCTTGACCCTCTGAACCTTGCCCAGAATATTTCCGTAACCCACTTTCCCTTCTAACAGAGCTGCTGAGGGGCTGGAGACCACCCCATTCATGCTTTCCAGTTTTTGCTGAACCCTGAGGCCCGTCGCTGGTTTTCTTTTACTTGTCTTTATGTTTTCTTTCCTTTTCTGCCTTCCCTTCAGTGACTGCTATCCCAAGCCCTCACGACTCCCCTTGGCCTCCTCTCAGAACATCAGCTTCCATCTCACCTTACCAGGATGGTTAGGGTTATCAGGAAATGATGATCCTAAATTTCTGTCTACAAACCCACTTACTAATATTGTAATGTTCTGCAAAATATATAATAGGTGTCTCTTTTCCTCCTCCTCCTCCATTATTAGCCTTTTATATTTGTTCTTAGACCCATTTAATCCCATTTTGTGAAGGATCTTGTTATAATTATACTCTCTTTCCTATACCTTCAACCTCTTCCTAGCTGCTAGTAATATCCCCACACCCTACAGTTATCTCCTTTCTACCACAAAATCAAAGCTGAAATGTATTTTTGCATCACTTCACCTAAGAAATATTTACTGGGAGCCTACTAGGTGCCAGTTGCTAGAACAGGCATGAGAAAACATATTGGCATGATCCCTGTCTTCATGAAACTTTGGGTCTAGTGAAGGAGAAAGACAATGCATGGTGAATACAAAAGAAGAATATCACTGGAAATACTTGAAAACTGCAAAAGAGGCCAGGCGCGGTGGCTCAAGCCTGTAATCCCAGAACTTTGGGAGGCCGAGGCAGGCAGATCACGAGGTCAGGAGATCGAGACCATCCTGGCTAACATGGTGAAACCCTGTCTCTACTAAAAAAATACAAAAAACTAGCCGGGCATGGTGGAGGGCGCCTGTAGTCCCAGCTACTCAGGAGGCTGAGGCAGGAGAATGGCGTAAACCCAGGAGGTGGAGCTTGCAGTGAGCTGAGATCCGGCCACTGCACTCCAGCCTGGGCAGCAGAACGAGACCCCGTCTCAAAAAAAAAAAAAAAAAAAAAAGAAAAGAAAACTGCAAAAGAGAAGCACACGCTGTCATGTAAGCTTATGTCAGGAGTTATCTCCTTGGTCTGGGGTTAGGTAAGATTTTCTGTCCACCTGGGTGGACAAGGATCAGTATGGGTACCAGCCCACCTACTCAATAGCTGGTCTCTTCTTAATCTTCAGCTCTGATATGGTTTGGTTATGTCCCCAAATCTCATCTTGAATTGCCACGTGTTGTGGGAGGGACCCAGTGGGAGCTAATTGAATCATGGGGGTGGGTCTTTCCCATGCTGTTCTCATGATGGTGAATAAGTCTCACGAGATCTGATAGTTTTGAAAAACAGGAACTTCTCTACACAAGTTCCCTCTTTGCCTGCTGCCATCCATGTAATACGTGACTTGCTCCTCCTTGCGTTCGCCATGATTGTGAGGCTTCCCCAGCCACATGGAACTGTAAATCCAATTAAACCTCTTTCTTTTGTAAATTGTCCAGTCTTGGGTATGTCTTTATCAGCAGCATGAAAACGGTCTAATACACTGCCTCTTGCCTCTACCTACCCATACATTTCTTCTCTTTGGGGCCTCTTTTCAGAGTAGTCTATATTTCCACATCCTTGGTTTCCTTGCTTTCTTCAACCCACTGTCTTGTGGCTTCTGTTTCTGCTCTGCCTCCGGATCTGCTGTCATCAGTGTCTTCAATGACCTTCCCATTACCGGTGGAGAATATCCGTATCCCTACAGGTCTGTGGGGCAACCTCAATTCTTACCTCCTCAGAAGAAAGAATTCGTCTGAGGAGCATAAGGTAGAAGGAGAGACCATGGCACATTTTAGAGCAGGAGTGAAAGTTTATTAAAAAAAAAAACAAAACAAAACTTAGAGGCCAGGCACACTGGCACACACCTGTAATCCTAGCACTTTGGGAGGCTGATGCAGGCAGATTGCCTGAGCTCGGGAGTTTGAGACCAGCCTGGGCAACATGGTGAAACCTCATCTCTACTAAAAATACAAAAACTAGCCAGGCACGGTGGTGCACACCTGTAGTCCCAGCTTCTCAGGAGGCTGAGGCAGGAGAATTGCTTGAACCCGGGAGGCGAAGGTTGCAGTGAGCCGAGATCGTGCCACCACACTCCAACCTGGGAGACAGAGAGAGATTCCATCTCAAAAAAAGAAAGAAAGAAAGAAAAGCTTTCGGGCAATGAAAGAAAGAAAAATAGACTTAGAAGAGGGCCAAGCCAGTGACTTGAAAGACAAGTGCGCATTTCGACTTCTTGACTTGGAGTTTTATATGTTGGCATACTTCCGGAGTCTTGCGTTACTTCTTCCAACTCCTGAGATATTATCAGGTGCGGCTGATCACCAGTTTCAGGTGTTTTCTATCTATTAGGAGACTGCCTTTCCCTGGCGCCAGCTGTGACCAATTATTACTTTAGCGGGACAGTTAACAACTGCCTGACCATCACTTGATGGTCATCCAACACTACTGGTGGGGGTAGTGAGGTGGTGGGGAACCCTCTCCTGCCCTATTCATGCCTGACTAGCTACCTACTACCTGACTAGCTACATTGTGGTTCCAAACACAAAGGACACTTTCCAGGCTGTGTTAAAATAGAAATTCATAATTAGTGCCCCCAAAAGAGACTTGTGTATATTACCTTCAGCAACATATAGTTAAGGTGTATAGCCATTACATCTTTTAGTCTCATGAAATTAGGAATGGAAAATAGGACATAACCACAAACATAAGAGTTTTTAGATCAAAAAAGAATAATTTGTCAAATATTAAATACATAATTTGAAAATCTCAATGGAATAGACTAGTATCTAGGAAAAGACTGACTCAAAAAGAAACAAAAACTGTAATAAAAAATGAAATCATGAAAGCATTGTCTTTAGTGGTTTTGCATGAGATTTTCTTTTTTTATAATTGTCAAGGGAGATACATTTCCTGTGCTATTGGCTCCAAAGCCCAGGTCAGTGCTGTCCAATAGCAGAACCACTAGCTTCCTGTGGCTACTAAGGAATCAAAATATAGCTCATGTGAATCAAGATGCTTTGTGTGTGGAAGTACCTGCTGATTACAAAGGCCTAGGAAGAAAATAAAAAGAAAGTAAAGCATCTCATTAATAATTTTTATATGGATTACATACTGAAATGCTAATATTTTTCTTTGGGAACTTTAAGAATATTATTAAAATTAATTTTACCTATTCGTCTTACTTTTTAACATGGCTACTAGAGAACTTACAATTACATATGTGGCTTGCTTACATTTTTATTGGACAGTGCTGGTCTAGGAAAATTGAGACAAATTATTGTCAACAACTAGCAGAAAAGTAAGAGCAATCTTGGAAACAGTATCAGGGACACCTAACATGGACTGTGGTTTTGCTATGTACCAGCACTGTGCTAAACATGTTAATAAGCTGTCTCATCTGTGGCCTCAGTATAACCCCTCAGGGCAGGTGCCCCCTGCAGTTTTCAACAGCATCGCTGTGACCTTGCCCAAGTCACACAGCCAGGGCAGGAAAGAGCTGACCCTCCAGCCAGGCTTGCCAGACCTCAGAGCACTTGCTGCCAACCACCTTGATACCTTCCTTCCCTCCATCCACCAGAAGGGCTTAGGAAGGAACATATGTATAGCATGGCTCTCTTTACAACATGAGACTTAATTTTTTACGGTGTCTCTGCTGCCGAACTTCAAGTCGGTTTTTATTGTGTTCTGGAGTCCATCCTGGCATGACAAACAAGGGGCTGGGTTCGGTCTTGCTAAATGGACTCAGGAGCCCATGATGTACGTTTGGAAGGCAGAAGAGAGGTGCAGAAATCTCCCAGGGCCAGGCTGACCACAATCAGCTGCTGGTGGTTTGGCCATTTGGATTCTATTTGCATTCCTTCTGTACTCCTCGACAGGAACAGGTCTTTTCAAATGGGCTTAGCTCTCCAAATCCACTCAAAATGTCACAAAATTAAATGAATGGTTTCTTAGACACCATGGGGAGTAGAAACCCAATAGCAAAACACTAATGGTTTCCTTTGCAGGAAGCCCCTTTGAGGATAAAAGAATTCATCTGAGAGTCAGATCCCTTCCTGGCTGGTGCATCCGTCCGCCATATGACAAGCAGTGGGGAAGTCAATAGCACCCTCGCCCGGCTCCACCTGTGATCCTGGAGAACAAGAGAGAAGCCAGCCGGAGGGAAGAAAATCCTGATCTTGTGATTTCAATTACAGGGAGGTGAAAAATTATTTGATATCTGAGCTTGCTAAAGGCTCCCATTCCTTCTGCTCCAAAGATCTTTCCTGCTAAACTGAACAAAAGAGGAGAAAGAAGTGAAGATGCATATTGAGGGTAAGGGGTAGTGGAAAAGAAAGCCGGCACAGCAGGCGGAGAGTGGATGACAATGCAGACACAAGAAAGAATTTCTTTGGATTCTTCCTAAGTGGAATTGACGCAGCGCTGGCTCTTTCATTAGACTTCTCTCATCCTTTCCCCTGCTCTCGATCTCTCATGCCAAGAATCACATTTAGATTTTTGAATCTACATTGATAGCACATTTGGCTGTTACTTTCCAATGATAATGTCACTTCGGTCCCCGTGTCTGGGTAGAGAGAGCAAGTATGATGGCAGTCCCCGCCAGGGCCCCGACCCAGCCCCAGCCAGGCATCCTCTGTGATTCTCCTGGGAGCAAAATCCTGATGAGGCTTTTGGCTTTTGACATGGTTCTCCTTCTCAAGTAAATAAGAGAGAGTACTATATGAATGGCAGCCCTGGCTGACTGGAGACATCTCACTAGGTGAAGGCAGTAGATCATGTGACCATGGAGTCCCAGCGACCAGCGTTCAAATCTGCCTTGACTTCTGGATGTGCGATGTTGGGCAACTTCCTAAGCTCTTGGAGCCACAGTCTCCTCATCTGGAAAGGGGAGGAGAGTAAAGTTTACCCAATAGAGTCATGTGAGGCTAAAAGAAAATATATACACATTACTTAGCTCACATGAGTACTCTGTGTCTCTAGAAGTCAGCTCCCCTCTGTATACAGAAAGAATCCTCATAAATTAGGCTTTTGGAAGAATAAAATCCTCTGTTCTATACAAGATCAAGATACAGCATCCAATAATGGTGAAATAAATTTGCCTCCGTGCTCTGTTTCTAATTTAGCACCATGAGCATTTTGCCTAACCTTGTCTTTAGACTCTATGTACATGCAATTAAAACGTTGCCTCTATGTAGCAATCAAGGAGGATACTCCCTGGTTGTATGGTGGCTGGGAAAAAATCATCTCATTTTTACATTTCTGCTGTCCACTGTACTTACCACAAACATGTCACAGTGCAAAGCTGCGTAACTATAATATAAACATTACATAACTGGAAATCATAATATTTAATGTAGGAACAGATGAGGGAGAATTAGCCATGTAAAAATTCTGGCATGTTTGTTTTAAAAATTAAGTCACACTACCTTAGAGTCACACATTATAAATTTTGTCTCTTCATCTGGACTGCAAATTTGCCAAAGGCAAGAACCCTTTCCAACATCTGTGCGTTTCCTTCAGCATCTGCCACTTTGCTTGCAAAGGGGCTGCCTAATTAACATTTGTTACTTGGCTGATTGATTGATTAATTAAAAAACAACGACGCTTTGTCTGGAGGCTACAGAGGCTGAAATAAAAGAAGCATGGTTCTCCTTATTTCCTGGAGACCACACCCTCAGCCTAAGACTTTGAGCGCCATCTTTGTGTCACAGTCCTACAAACACAGCAGAATTGGGAGCTGGAAACTGGAGACCAGCCACCACTCTGAACCTCTTTTAAGTGCAGCCTCAACTGCATGCACTACTCCTCCATCAGTGGGCATGATCTCCTTGTGTTGCGAATCTGCTGAACGAAGCTCAAACCCACATGTGACACATGTGAGCTGACCAATAGTCCTGGCCACAGCCTAACGGGCAGGCCCAGTGTAGTCAGTGGGGCCTGTTGTCGGAGACTTACAGAAACATCAACAATGTTCCCCAATCTAGAAAGCTATGCTAAGGAAGGAGCTGAGGCTGACTTCAGCTTCAGGAACATGGGTTTGGTTGTAGGGCACTCCTGGCAGTGTATTGAAAAAGCTATTGTGCTGAGCAGCCGGGCCACGTGCAGTGAACACAGCCCACACCACACAGGGCTGTTAGGGGCCAGCAGCAGCCCATTCGTCAGTGCCTCACCCTCCCAGGTTCCTAGTTCTGAGTGAGCCCAAAATGAGCCCGGTCCTGTTCTGTTATGGAAGCAAGGCTCTCTGAAGGCTACAGTGTGTGGAGGTCGGGGGAAGGAGAGCTCAGAGGACTTACAGAGGCTGCCAGTGCCCCCTTGCCTGATTTCCCATTGCTAGTATCTGCCTGTTAGTACCTAAGTACTTCCTCCACCTGCCAGAGCTCACTTTGCCTGCCCAAAAACCAGGTTGCAAGTGCTAGAGGGGCAACCTCCCCCTATCCAGCAGCTCTCCAGCAATGAGGGAGAGGAGGTGAGGTGGTGTTGCTCTCCCCACCAGGTGGGCTAATTCTGAATCACATGATCTACTCTGGCTCCTAGACTTTTCCAGTGGGATCATGCAACAATGTTTCCTGGGGTCACCTCCCAAATAAGCGACTTACACTCAGATCCTTCCTGCAGACTTGCTTAACGCAGGTCTGTTTCTTGCAGCTCAGTGCAGATTCTTGAAATTTTGACAGTTGATAAATGCTGCAAGGAATGACCACATGGAAATGGTGAAGGTCCTGGTTGTTTTGCAGCCTCTAGGATGTTCAAATGGCCCCAGCCAGGCAGGGCTGGGTCATGCAAGCAAGAAGCTCCCAGGCTTTCTTCCCTCTCCATGGCAGCAGGCACAAGGACACATCACATTACCTTGTGAAAGACACCTGGCTGTGGAAGTTCTCCAGAAGCCAGAACAGCTCCTTCATGCTCATTATTATACTGTTTCTTATCAAGTCAAGGAGAACCTCATGGAACGCATATCCCTGGCAGGGATGTACAGACAAGAATCACAACCAGTAGAGCAGCCCCGAGAAAAATCCTGGCCGTGGCTGCCTCCAAATTGGCACAGAGAGCAGCACAGAGATCTGTCCACAGATCAAGACAGCCATGCAGCTGGAAAAGCAGTGCCATCTCGGCCAGGCTGCAGGGAGGGGAGGTTCTCAGAGCACAGGATCGACACAGAGTAGCAAGTCTGTGGATCTTAGGTGCATAACCTCAGGGGACAGAGTGTCTGAGTGTCTTTGTTTTCAAGCAGCTGTCACCAGGCTGGCACTGAGAGAGCTGCCTGGTGGTGCAGAGAGACCAGAGGCTTCAGTGCTGGCGGTAAGGCCAGGGACCAACAAATCCCATCAGAGGTAATTCCAGGCTTCAGAGGCGACCCAGAATGGCATAAACCTTTCAGGGGATATTTTTCATGTTCAATTGTTACTTTTTGGTGCTCATTTTACATGACTTTTCAATAGGCCTAGTTGTTCATCCCCTCTTTTTAAAAATTGACTACTTTTTTTCTTTTTCAGACAGTGTCTTGCTCTTTTATCCAGGCTGAAGGGTATTGCTCACTGAAGCCTCAACCTCCTAGGCTCAAGCAATCCTCCTACCTTGCCCTCCCAAGCAGGTGGGACTCCAGACATGCGTCATCATGTCCAACTGATTTTTTAAATAATTTCTTTGGAGAGATGGGATCTCACTATGCTGTCCAGGCTGGTCATGAACTCTCGGCCTCACAGAATCCTCTTGCCACAGCCTCCCAAAGTGCTGGGATTACAGCTGTGAGCCACTGCACCCAGCCTAAAAAGCTGACTACTTTTAAAATTTCCTCTCTTTTCACCTTCCTGGCCAGACTTTATCAGTCAACATTTTGTGTGTTTTGTGAGAGGTGTGGGAGTTATATCTACCTGAACTTCTTAAATGTATCAGGACTTTTCTTCATGAAGAGAATCTGTGATTGTCATATGAGACAGCTGTTTGTATATTTATGGGCCTCCATAATGAAACATACCAGTTTGAATTCCATAGTGTGTTCTAATCAAATAATTTACATATTTTCTTTTTCATAAAGTCATGATTTAAATAATTCCTCCAGATATTTTTGTATATCAATCCCTCAATTGAGTGGTGTCTACCTGACTGTTGGGTTCAAGATTCTGTTGAATGGGAATCTTAATTCAATGAGGCTAGCCAGACCAGGTCCTCAACACCCTAGAGAAGGGTCTCCCTATGGCATGTGGTATTTCTGATGCAAAACTTTTTTTCCCCAGTGAAGATTCCATTTTGTCATTTTGCTTATGCAGAATTAGAACTCTTCATACCCATTGGGGGTAAAATACAAAATGATATAGACGTTAGTACAGGTGTCTAAAAAACAGCCACTGGGATGGAGAGTTTTCTAGAACAGTTGGCAAAGGCTGTCACGATGGAAGAGAGGAGAAAGGGCAGGAACTGCGCCAGGACACCCGGCTGTGGATGAGTCTCCAGGTCACACTGAGGGAAAGAGTTTGAAAGGGGAGGCCAATCAGTGGATGTCCCCTGGAGCTCCTTTATCATTTTTTCTATCTCATTGGCTCTTACAACCAATGACTACTCCTTTCTAAATCTATGACACTGGTTATCCATCTATCTTCCAGTGCAAAGGTTTAAACTGGAGTTGTGTCTGTTTAAAACTCACACTGACAAGCCTTAATTCATTTATTTAAGTCCAGCTGAAAGAGAAGTTCTCTGTTACCTCAAAGATATTAAGTCCCTGGGTTTGCTTCAGTGTAACTTCAACAGATGTATGACAGGTCAGTGCCCATGACTGAGAGATGTGTCAGAGGCTCCTTTATCGTCATTAATTTCATTGTTTTAGAACCCAAATCAGAAGTGTGAGAGGCTATGCTTGATTTCTCTTTCCATTACTCAAAAAGAACTCAGGATACATTTTTAGGAGGATGTTGGGGGATGTGATTCAAGCTCATCTCCCGAGACAGTGATTTTGTTCTTTGACTGCTTCTGCGGGGAAGGCGGAATGTATGACATTCCAGCCAACTGCATTAAAATCGTCCCTGAGCAGACAAGTTGGGTAAGCCTGAGAACCCACATGGGCTTGCAGTCTTATTTTTCTTTTGCTTAAATTCTGAAAAATAAATAAATTACACATTAATTTAAAAATCAGTTGATTCCTAAAATGGTAATAAACTACATAATTTTGAAAGAGGAAGCATGATATTCCCACTGCTTAATTAGCTAAAGAAGGATGCAAGTTCCCCTCTCAAATTACTTTAGTCCAAAAAGTTCCAGAGATCTGCAACTTCTGGCAAAGCTCAGAGTAACATTCTGAATTTTTTATCCATAAACATTTGGAATGCACTCATCCATTTCCCAATAGCTTATAGCAGACCAATTAGAACTGCCAATTCTGTGTACATGTGTAATTTAAAATCTGACTTTATAACTAATATTGACAGCTTTTACCTGGGTCTAGGTGACATATAATTTTTCTTTCTATATGAAGTGCATAAATTAAATTAGACATATATTTTCCAGTGTCCACATCTCTACACAGTCTTGCAAACACTTTGGTGAAGACATAATCATTAACCGTGTGCCTCAAAACCTCCATTGTAAAATACCTTGAGAATTTCTGGTGAATCCCCCTTCTGTCTGTGAAAGATATGTGGGTAATTACTCAAACTGAGATTAGTATAAATTTATTACCCTATCCAACGAGTGACTCCATAGTTTCAATTTAGATCACAATGATAAAAAAAAAAAACTCCAAAGAAATTGTAGCAACTTAAAAATATAATTTATTGAAAAACTAAAGTGAAAAGCTATCTCCTACAAATGGAAATTACTCAAGGAACAAATGTTATAGACCAAATTTTAATCTGCATTTAGAAATGAGGTGATGTAAAGTAAGGCAGAAAGTGACCTTATTACCTGTTGAAAACCAAGAAAAGGTCATTGGTATTATCAACATTGGGAAAATGGGATTGAAATATTCAAGTCATGATTCCAAGGTATGAGATTCTTCAAGCAGAAAAACAGTACTACACATCTCTAAAAAAAAAAGTTACTCCAAATAGCAGTTGTAAATAATATAGATAAGAAAAAAAATGCACTGTAAAAAAATGGTATTAACTACATCAAGAAATCACTCATAATCTAAGGTTTGTAGACAATATGATATAAAGATGAGTTGATGTCAGAGAAAATATTCAAATATCCATTGACAGTTTTTTGACTGAGATGCTATAATGTTGCAGTTATCTTCTTTCATAATTGTAGTTTCAAGTTGAAACAATGCCCAGTATTTCAAAGATTTTCCGGTTTTCTATGATAATCCTGACCAAATTTCCGTGTCTTGGAGCGTTCTCCCAAACCATTCACTGACTCTTCATTCAATCCACAATGGATAAAATCTCAGCTCACATAAAATGAACAACTTGGAAAACTGGCTGGCTTGTCAGCAAACCAACACGTTAAATGTTTGAGTTTCAAAAAATAGAAAAACAGAAAATTCTTCTATGATACTTCCACAATGGGAGCAGAAGACAGGGCAGTCCTCTGGCCCTAGCTCGGTGGCAGGGAACTACCCTTGCGGATAGGTCCTTGAGTTTTATTTACCAAGATGAGCATCACCAGGATTTGCACATTCCATTATGCCAAATTCCCAAAGAGTACCTTTTACACGTGCACATACACACACACACACACGTATTTTTTTAAATATCAGATTGATCCTTAGCCTGAAATCCCTCTCTATTCTCCTACCTTTGTGACCAGACCCAGACCCCAGGTAAGACTAAGGGATTCTTTTCCTGAACTAAAAATAATTGGAGCATTTGGCTTAGGCTTTCCCCCTTGGCTTGTCATCTGATTACGGCCTTCAAGGTTGGTCAATAAAAGGCATGAAGAGATAAACCCAAGGAAAAATATTTATTCCTATAGTCTGGAACAGAGCTGGCCTGTGTCTTCTGCTCCTGTTTTCCTTGAGCCCGTTTCCAAATGACCTTCTAAAGTTGGAGGAGAAAGGACCAGATACAGACATACATCTTTTAGAAGAGAGAAAAATCAGCCTTCTCGTCATAACAGTCCCATGAGAAGGGAAATGCAGAATCAATCCGAAGGGAAAATGTGATCCAAAGACTCACCAGAACATAATTTTCAAGCTGGGCTTCTGGAGGTCTGTAGATAAGTTATCAGATGTCTGGAAGTTTTCTACAAGAATTGTGCCCTTAGTTTTATTTTTATGTCAACTATAATCTAAAATAAACTAATATAAACATAATCTAGATTTCCTTGCAGATAATTTTATAACTAAATATGCCACACTATTTTATCCTTGCATTTCTGCTTATATGTACAAAGCTATTAGCTCAAAGTTATTGCTTAAGTGATGTCATTTCAAAAACAATGCAATTGTTCTCAAACCATGTTTTACTGAATCTCACAAGACCAAGGTGTCCTAGCCTCTTCAGTGTAAGAAACACCACTATAGTGTATGATCCCTAGTCTGGTTCTATTTACAGTCTCACCGTTCCTACTCTAGAAAGTCTATTCCCCTGGCATCGTGACCTGATTGTGACCTTGGGGCCCAGATTGTCCTTGATTAATATTACAGATCCTCTTTCTTGATAGCGTTGAACAGAAACGAGAGTGAGGTGGGGAGGAGAATAAAGAAAGTGAGAGGTTCCTACTAGAGTTTAGAATGTCTAACCATATTGTTTAATGACTTAACTCAAGGTCTGAAATAAACAAATGTTATTTGAGAGTACATTTGGACTGCTCCATTTGAATCTAATGGCACCTTGAAACTGATTCACAGCACTAGGTTTTCTACCATATATAAACAAAACATTTTTTTCCTCCTGACCATCTTATTAAAAGCAAAGAAACAAAAATAATGCATCATCTTATTAACTGGCCAGTAGTGCTCAGCAAGGCAGAGGCAATATAAACTTTGCTTCTCACACCCCTTACTACTCAGCAAATTAAGTGTACAAGTGCAGACATCTCCATAATAAATGTAATGACATGAGAATTTACTTTTTTACCTCATCAAAATATCCACATCAAAATATGCACCTAATAATAAAGAAGTGAAAACAAAACTAATCTATCAGTTTATCAACTATAGAAAAATGACTTCAATGTACCACAGAAGTCTTTCATTTAAAAAAAAATCCAATAGTATGCAAACATATGCATAAATGAGCTTCTACATAATTGACACTCAAGGTATAGTCCAAGGACCAGCATCTGCAACATCTGGAACTTGTTAACAATGCAAATTCTCAGACCCCACCCAAGAACTACTGAATCACTAGCAAGTTTCCCAAGCTAATGTATGAGAAGCAGTCAGTGTTCTGCATGGATGACAGTTGATGCATATTAGCATGTTGAAAGAATATATACATAGATATATAGAGAGATATACAATGCAAGTAGAGAAATAATTCACATAGTAATAACTCAGAATTTTAACTCAGTGCATCAAATGACGTGTGAAAGTTCTTAATCCCTCTTTGCTATGTCCTCTCTACTCCCTGTTTGGCTATGGTAGAGCATATTACAATGGCTTTATTTCCCCCATTTTGGTTATTTTAGAAGTTAGATTAAATGCTGAGATAAAAGAGTTCCTACATTTCTAAAGAATGCCTAGCAGGGTACATGACACATGATTAGATTTTTAATGACTGAATTGTGTGAATTAAAATCTATCTCTATAAATAGAAATGGCAAACCTACTAAGTAGTAAGTCATTTTGGAGAAGTTAAATCCATGCAATGGTGGTTCTAAGTGAAATCTTGTAAACTATCATCTTCTCAGAAGCTACTAGTATCTGAACTTAAAAATATAAATAGGTAGAAATTTTCAAGACTGGGCACACTGGCTCACACCAGTAATCCCAGCATGTTGGGAGGCCAAAGCAAGTGGATATCTTGAGCCCAGGAGTTTGAGACCAGCATAGGCAACCTGGTGAAACCCCATCTCTACAAAAAGTATGAAAAATTAACCAGGCATGGTGATGCACACCTGTAGTTCCAGTTGCCCAGAAGACTGAGGTGGGAGGACCACCTAAGCCTGAAGAGTTCGAGGCTGCAGTGAGCTGTGATTGCACCACTGCACTCCAGCCTGGGTCACAGAGTGAGATCTTATCTCAAAAAAAAGAAAAAGAAATAGAAAAAAGAAAGAAAGAAAGAAAGAAGAAAGAGAGAGAGAGCGAGAGAGAAAGAAAGAAAGAAAGAAAGAAAGAAAGAAAGAAAGAAAGAAAGAAAGAAAGAAAGAAAGAAAGAAAGAAAGAAA
>NW_012115511.1:25254-54379 GCF_000951035.1 Colobus angolensis palliatus | reverse complement strand
AAGAAAGAAAGAAAGAAAGAAAGAAAGAAAGAAAGAAAGAAAGAAAGAAAGAAAGAAAGAAAGAAAAGAAAAGAGAAAATTTTCAAAATGAATGTATCAAACTCTCCAAGCTTTTTTCCCTCTGCTGCCTGTATATTACCAAAAACATCTCTAGTTTTTCTTTTTTTCCCCAATACCATTGATTGGTCCAAATTAGCTTATAATTCAAGTTTGAATTTTGACAATCTTGCCCAGGTGAATGGCTTGTTTGCCAAGTCTCATCAAATCCAATCTGCTGGAGAAAGAAAAGACAGAAAATAATTCATATTGTACATCATACACCAACATCAGATATTCCTTTGTCATTAAGTCTTTTCACTCTGTAGTTACCTTTCTAAATACACAAAATTGTTAATGTTCTATGATATTGCTGCTGGTATTTCACTTTAGCTGTAGTTCTTCCATGAAATGGCAATGCTCCCAGAATCCACTAACCTGTTTATTTTGGACAATCAACTAGAAATTTGAAACATCTTTCTACACTACATCATGAAGGTTAAAAACTGTAACAGATATCTTTTACTACATGAATATAATTGGAAACTTTTAAAAAGTTTATGACTAATTCTAATGAATATGTGTAAAGATTGGTAACTAAGCAAACATTACACTAAATCATGTTTCTTCATAGAGTGCTTTCTTCAAATTAATCAAAATCATAAATATATCAGACCTAAATAAATCCAACTATAATTAATTTTAACACTGGAACAGCTAATAGCAAAAAAATATGCTAATGAAAACTAAATAAAATGATATTTCCTTTTCAAATAGTCAATAAAACATGTGCATAGTTGATATAGTTTGGCTGTGTCCCCACCCAAATCCCATCTTGAATTGTAGTTCCCGTAATCCCCACATGTCATGCAAGGGACCCGGTGGGAGGTAATTGAATCATGAAGGCAGTTACCCCCATTCTGCTATTCTCGTGATAGTGAGTGAGTTCTCCTGAGATCTGACGGTTTTAAAAGGGGCTTGTACCTCTTTTGCTTATTCTTCTACTTGCTGCCTTCATGTGAAGAAGGATGTGTTTGTTTCCCCTTCCACCATGATTGTAAGTTTCCTGAGGCCTCTTCAGTCATGCTGAACTGTGAGTCAATTAAACCTCTTTCCTTTATAAATTACCCAGTCTCAGCTATATCATTATTAGCAGCATGAGAATGGGCTAATACAATAATCTTGACATATTATGAATAACCAGGCAGTATTTTGAAATAGAAGAAATGAGCATTTTCTGTATATCTCTGTCATTGTTAGAGTCAGCAATATTTTTCTTCTTTATCACAGACTGCAGTTTTTTGTTTTTGCTTTTGTGTTTTGAGACGGAGTCTCACTCTGTCACCCAGGTTAGAGTGCAGTGGGGCGATCTCGGCTCACTGTGAGCTCCACCTTCCGGGTTCACGCCATTCTCCTGCCTCAGCCTCCTGAGTAGCTGGGACTACAGGCCCCCGCCACCACACCCGGTTAGTTTTTTGTATTTTTAGTAGAGACGGGGTTTCACCATGTTAGCCAGGATGGTCTCGATCTCTTGACCTCATGATCTGCCTGCCTCGGCCTCCCAAAGTGCTGGGATTACAGGCGTGAGCCACCGCGCCTGGCCCAAAGACTGCAGTTTTGAGGCTCATGCAATCATTGCAGCATCCTATGGGCAGTCTTCAAGCAATCAAGAAACACATGCTATAGAAATTTATCCAACATCTTCCTGTCTAGGGCAATCGTTCATTCCTAACGGGACTGAAAAAGAGAAACTAGCATTTATGGAGTGCCTACTATATACCAAAAGTATATTGTACCTACTATATAGTTTTATATACCCTATTTTATAAATAGAATCCTGACACTTTGGGAGAGAGCTCCTACCAGTCCCATTTTTACTGCTATCTGAGAAGAGATCCAATACGACATTGCCAAGATGTGGTCAAAATGTGCCACCAGTGGAATCTGAATCCCGACATATTTTACACTAAAGGCCACTCTCTTAAATTCACGAAAATCCTATAAGCTAGGTACAATTTTATCTTTATTTTAGACATGAGGAAATGAGGCACGTAAGGTCCAAGGTTGCAGAGCCAGGAAGTGACAGAGCCAGAATTAGAACTCAGCCTGCCTGTAGAGTTCATGGCATTAACCATGATGTCATCCTGCCCAGCTAGACTTTTGGTTCACAGCAGCATCCTGAGCATGATGTGTATAAGCTTTTGACCCATCCTATGGACCCATTGAGATAATATTACTCATTATAAGTTGTTACTGCTATTTTAGCTAAGGTAACTAATATTTGATAAAAACTTAAAAATAAATAAAAATATAATGCTTAAAATTACAATAGAAACTACCAAAAGTGCAAAAACCAGAAACTGTCAAAAGTTGTGGTTTCTAAGGAGTGGGATTTTTACCCCAGGAAACAGAATGGTAACATTTACTTTTTACTTTACAGAATTTGAACTTTTGGTTACTGTGTATATTTTTATATCTATATTGTTTCCTTTAGAGGAAAAAATTAAAGGAAGAAAACACAAAACAAGAACATAGAAGAATGAGAAAAGAAATAAGTATACATGAAATTCCACACAATAGAATACTGTGCAGCTGTCCAAAAGATGGGGGCAGATTCATTGCCATGTCATGGAAAAGGTCTCTAAAACATATTGCTAAAATAAAAATTAATCCTGGTACAAAACAATATATGTAATACAGAAATATTTGTGTAATACAAAATTGTATACATTTGCATATCCCTAGAAAAACATGGAGAAAGACACATTCCAAATCTAAGACTCCTGTGAGGAGTAGAATTGGGGCTGGATAGAATCAGGGAGAAGAATTTGACTTACTACTTATTTGATGTGAATGGCTCTGTACTGTTAGATTCTATACTGTGTACTTCTCTACTAATTTTTACAATAAACATTTTATAGTTAAAAACTTTAAAAATTAATAAGGACACCGCGTCAGTTAGGTCTCTTGGAAAGCCAACACCGAGAGAGTTAGGAGTGCAAATGATTTAGTGGAGGATAAGCTGGGGAAAGATAAATGTGGAGGGAGCAGAACTGGGCAGGGGAAGGCTTCCCACCTGCAGGCAGGTCTCCTACCAGTGACAGGAAAGGAAGTGGAAGTGCGCTTAAGCAAGGCAGCCTCAGACGATGATGCCGATCTGACAGAGGCACAGCCACCCCAATGGGAGCTCCAGAGCGCACACTCCTTGGGGACTGCCTGAGAAAAGTGTGAACATGGCTGGGAAGCAAGGTAGATCCGAAGGTGCTAGCAGCAGGAGGTTGTCATCTGTCTTGCAGCTGAACAGCCAATACTTTCTCCAAGGTACAAAGCAGTGCACCTTCCTAGCAGCCATAGCATGGTATGCCCGTTAGAAGTTCACTGTCCAGAGTCATGTCCCACTCAGCGCTCCACAAGCAGGCAGCCAGAACAAGCATCTAACAGACATGCTATCTCAGGTGTGTGTTAGTGCAGGTTGCACCACCCAGGGGCTGCTTCCAAGGGTGCCTCCTTCAGCTTAGAAAGGCTTCCTTTCTCTACAAGGAGGAAATTGAAACCATTTGTGAAAGAGCATTTCATTTTCAGAGTCTTATCCTAGTACCTCTGAGAACTCTGTGAGTCTGTTCATAGATGGGAAGGGAATGGGAGAAAAGACTGAGGGCTTTTTAATACCTGCGACAAAAGAACCTTTCCCTTAAAATAAAAATTCTAAATTAAAACTGCAGTACCTGTGCAGCGTAACGTACTCAGTTTTCAAAACTCTCTGACAGATAAAGATGATGAAAACTCATTAGGTAGATTCTCATGATCTATCTCTCTCTGAAAGATTATACCTAGATTTTTTGGTCTTCACATCTTAGTGAAGAATAACAAATTCGGAAACATTTTCTCATTCCCATTACTCAACACATAGATCAGAGATTTTTATCTAGCTACAAATTTTTATAAATCAATTTTTCCATTTATCTCTGCATGATGTAATCAAAGTTTACTGAGTCCTTTTCACCCAGGGGGGGAAAAAAGCCCGTTCTCTTGCTTTTAGTAAACGGGGTCTCAATTCCTGGTGTGAGATCTTCTCTTGACTCTACTTAGCAATTCAGCTTGACAGGGATACTTCTTCAAGAGAAATCAAAAACGTGTTCATTCTGGCTCACAAATAAGAATGGCTTTCTTTTTCATAAAAACATATCTATCTGTTGGTTTTATATACTTAGTATATTACATGTCTTGTCATAATTTCTAATCTTACAATTTCATTTTGATTCTAATTTGAGAGAGAGAGAAAGAGAGAGAGAGAACTCATATTAACCAAAGGTGCTCAGACAATAAAGTGACCCAAAACTTTATCTTCCTGAAATAATGTGCATGCTCTAAGCTGCTACCATTCTCGTAACACAGGTAGATGGTGTTCCACCTCTGCAGTATAGATCCATTATGTAAATAATGGGCTTTGGACAGGGGTTGCCTCTCAAGAGTGATGCAACAAATGAATGCTTCTCTTAGGAAAAAAAGAAAAAGAAAGAAAGAAAGCATATAATTCCCCAAGATAACAGTGCTCAGTCATTCAGCAAGTATTTACTGGGTCCTTACTATCTGCCAGGAAATGTTCTAAGAGCTAAGGATAAAGCAATGAATAAAACAGATGAAAAATTCCACTCTTACACCAAAGGCACCATCCATGAAAGAAAAAATTGAATGAAATTGGACTTTATTAAAATTAAAAACTTTATTCTGTGAAAGATATTGTTCAGAGAATAAAAAGGCAAGCTGCAGACTGGCAGAAAATCTTTGCAAAACACATATCCATTAAAAGACTGTTACTCAAAATAACACAAAGAACTCGTAAAACTGCACAATAAAAAACAAATAACTCAATTTAAAAAATGGGTCAAAGACATCGACAGATACCTCACCAGAGAAGATCCAGGGATGGCAGATAAGCATGAAAAGATGCCCAACATTACAACCCATTAGGGAACTGTAAATTGCAACAACAATGAGATACCACTGCATATTGGAATGGACAGAATCCAGAATGCTGCCAGCACCAAATGCTGGTGAGGATGTGGAGCAACAGGAACTTTCATTCATCGTTGGCAGGAATGCAACATGACGCAGCCATTTTGGAAGACAGTTTGTCAGTTTCTTACAAAAATAAGCATACTTTTCCCCACAATCCAGCAATTGTGCCTCTTGGTATTTACCCAAATGAATTGAAAACATATGTCCATACAAAAACCTGTATATAAAATGTAACAGCAACATTATTCATAATTTCCAAAACTTGGAAGCAAACATGATGTCCTTCAGCAGATGAATGGGTAAATAAATTGTGGTACATCCAGACAAAGAAATATTATTCAGCACTAAAAAAAAAAAAAAAGAAGAAAGAAATGAACTATCAAGCCACAAAAAGACATGGAGGAACCTTAACTGCATATTGCTAAGTGAAAACAATAAAGCCAGTTTGAAAAGACTACATGCTGTATGATTCCAATTCTATAACATTCTGAAACAGACAAACTATGGAGACAGTCAGAAAGATCAGCGGTTGCCAGGGGTTCAATTCAGTGAAGGAAAAGAGGGAGGAATGAAGAAGGCAAGCACAAGGGATTTTAAGGGCAGTGAAACTACCCTGTATGATACCTTAATGGTGGATACACTTCACTCTACATTTGTCAAAACCCATAGACTGTACAACGCAAAGAATGAATCCTAATGTAAACTATGAACTTTAGTTAATAATAATGTATCGATATTGGATTATTGATGGTAACAAATGGACCACACTTACCTCAGGATGTGAATACAGGAGAAACTGTGTTGAGGGAGGGAGGAGAGAGAGTACATACTTGTCACTCAAATTTTTTGTAAGCCTAAAATTACTTTGAGAAATAAATCTATTAATTTAAAAAAATGCCACTCTTATAAAACTTATAGTCCAGTGAGGGAGGTGGAAGGAAGGGTGCAGGGAATCAATAAATAAAGTATGGGAATGAATGATATACTATGGTAGAAGGTGATAAGTGCTATGGAAAAAAATAAAACACGTAAGAGCTACAGGAGTGCCCGGCTGGAAAGCAGCATTGCAACACCAAAAAGGGAATTGAAGGAAGAATTCACAGGCAACTCAACATCCAGACACATTGAAGTGAGGGAATGAACCATAGGATCAATGAAAAATTAATATTCCAGGCATGTGCTGAGAGCTGGAAGAAAAGCAAATCAGTCACAGTGGCTGGAGTAGAGTGACCTAGAAGGTGTTATGGTCAGAGAAGGGCCAGGGAAGTGGGAGCCAGGATCTGTAAGGTTTTGTAGATCATTGCAACAGCTTTTACCGCGAGTGGGATAGATAGTCATAAAAAGGCTTTGAGTGAAGGAATGATATGTTCTGATAGGATCACTGTGTTACCATATTGAAAATAAACAGTATGGAGCCAGGCGTGGTGGCTCATGCCTGTAATCCCAGCACTTTGGGAGGCCGAGGAGGGTGGATCACAAGGTCAGGAGTTCAAGACCAGCCTAGCCGATATGGTGAAACCTAAAAATACAAAAATTAGTTGGGTGTGGTGGCAGGTACCTGTAGTCCCAGCTACTCAGGAGGCTGAGGCAAGAGAATCTCTTGAACCCGGGAAGCGGAGGTTGCAGTGAGCCGAGATCGAGCCACTGGACTCCAGCCTGGGTGACAGAGTAAGACTCCATCTCAAAAAAAAAAAAAAAGAAAAGAAAAGAAAAAAATAAAATAAACAGTATGGGGGAAAGGGTAGAAGCAAGGATCCCAGCAGGAGGTGTCACAGTAGCCCAGGCTAGAAGCAATGAATGTTTGGACCAGGTTACAGCAGTGCAGGTGCAGAGAAATGCTGGTAGTTCAGATATATTTCAATGAAGAGCTCACAGGTTTGCAGTACAGATGAGCTCCAAAGGGGGAGTCCCAAGTGAGGCAGAAGAGACTCCAAGTGGACCCAACTCTCTCCCAATGGTCACTTATCCCATGCAGCTGAGAGATCCTGAGCACCATGAAAGGAGCTGGGGCTGTGGAGTCAGACAGATCTGTGTTGAATGCCAGTTCCTCTGCTAAACAGCTCCATGGTCTTGATTAATTTCCCTCACAGGTTTCTGGTTTCCTTACCTAAAAATTGTAATGATACCTGCCTTATAGAAATGATGCAAGGGTGAAATAAATAATATCTAGTACATAGGAAATACTCAAACAATGGCAGTTTCCTCCACAGGAAGATTCCTACTGCCAGCACCAACTCCTGCCCTAAGCTGCAGGCCACACACAGAGGTTATGAAGGGGCTGACAACAAGGCCTTTTCCAATCACAGTTCACCCAGCCACCACCACCAAGGAGTGCTCCCATGACAACAGCAGGGGACTGTTGAACCCTTCGAATTTTGTCCATGTGATTCCTGACAGCCTCCCCTTCAGAGAGTGCCTTCTGTTGAACATTCACATGGAACACAAATATCTTCATGCTTGATGCCCATTCCGAGATTCCCACCCACATGCCTCTACAAAAGCCTTCCTCATCGCCATCCTCTCAGCTTGTTCTTTTCAAATCCCTTACTGCTCAGCCACACCAGCATGGATTACATAGTTAGCCATAAACAGTGTAGATATGTACCCCTCTGGCCATCTCATCACTCAGGTAAAGTGAACAATAGGATAAAGTGTTCAACAGCATGGATCATTTCCCCTCCCCAAGGTCTTTGGGACACTCCTACTTGGATAATATTGTATCCATCCCACTGCCAGCCAATACCAACATATTGTGCAGAGCCATCTGTAACCCAATGTCCAGATTTTTATTCTTCAGTCAACTCTGTCCATGGGGTTGAGGGGTAAGAATAGGGAAGAGAGAGGCCCTTTCTCTTTTGTTCTCATGGCTCTTTCCTACTTCCATGTGAAAACTCCACCCTCGGGTCTCAGGCTAGCATACAGAGCTGTAGCAGTTTATACAACCTCACACTACATTTTCTATTAGAGTATAGACTCCCTCTTCTCACCAACAGTCAAACTTGCTGGCCTTCCTTCTAATTGGTTGCACTCTATTTACTTCTCCTTTCTTGAACTAATCACTTTGATCATGAGAAAGTCAATCACTGATTGGCTTATTCTGAATTATGTAACAATTTCTGAACTGGAAACTGGAGTCATTGCAATGAAATTACATTGTTTGGCTAAGGCTAGTCGAGGTTCATCCTGAATTGATTGGTGGAGTAAATCCTACTGAAAGTTCTGACTGCTAAACAACCAAAGAAAAACCTCAGTGCCATCAGGAAAGAGGGAGAAGAGAGTAAACAATAGACAAATAACCTACAAACAACCAACACTGCCATCGCTACCATTTCCATGTGTTCTAATGGATGGGATGAGGAAGAAGGAGACAGAATAAACCAAAAGGTCAAGAGAGAAGAAAAGAAAAAGGGAGTAAAGAATTATAAGGAACATCAGAGACGTATCTAATCTGCATCCAAGCACTCAGATACAGGGGGAAATGAGATAGACACACAAAAGAAAAATGAGGGAGGAACCACTGTCCTGAATTTCCAGTTTGCCTCCAAAAATGAAGATGATATGAATGTATGCTTATGCAAACTTAAGAGTGGGTTCCAAAAACTATTTTGGTCGTAGTACCTGTACAAACCCTTATTAAAACACTGGAAGTGCTGTTTGTTCTTCACCCCTCTGTGAAGCATTCCAGTTATGTTTCCCATCTCTTTATAACAATTACTAATAGCTGTAGAGGACTCTAGACATTACTGTGCAAATTGGGTTGCCCAAGAAATGGACCCTGACACAAGGCTTTGAATATAAATGGTTTATTTCACAGGTGATTCCAAAATGAGGAGATGAGTGAATTAAATTTCTATTGTTGCCATAATAAAATATCACACATTTGCTGGCTTAAAACAAGACACATTTATGATTTTACAGTTCTTAGGTCAGAAGTCCAGTGTTGATCTCACTGAGACAGGATGAAGGAGTAGGCAGCCCTCACCTTTTCCAGCCTCTCAAGGCCACCTGCATCCCCTGGCTCATGGCCCTTTCCTCCATCATCAAAGCCAACAACATTGCATCTCTCTCACCCTTTTTTTGTCATCTCTCTCACCAGCCAGAAAAGGTTCTCAGCTGCAAAAGACCCATGACGGTAGATTGGGCCCACCTAGATAAGCCAATATCTCATCTCAAGTTCCATAACCTTAATCACATCTTCGAAGTGCCTTTTGCCATGTAAGCTAACAGACTCACAAGTCCTGGAGAGTAGGATAGGGTCATTTTTCGGGGTCGTTATTCTGCCTCCCTCAGGGATTATGGAAGTGAGACAGCAAAGAGAATGAAACCCGAAGAGCATGCATTGATGGGCAGGTCGTTGTTGTAAGCACCTGAGGCTCAGTCTCCCTGGGGCATCCGGGAGATGGTGTCAAACCGGTCTCAGAGTTGTCCCACTCTAAAGCACAACATCTCCATCCATCATTGGCTGAGGGCCACTCCTAGAGGCTTCTTCTGAAAGCCCTCAGGCCAAGAGTTGTAGACACTTCCCGGAGGAAGCCGGCAGCACAGAGCGTGGGAACTGAAGAAATCTGGGTGAAGTGCCAACAGCATCTGCTACACAGAAAGACAATTTAGTGTTGGATTGTCAGAATCGATGTAAAGCAACAGATGAATCCTTTATAATCTCTCCGTCTCTTCTTCAATTAGGAGTAGTTTCGTGGAATCACAAGACCAAGGACTGGAAACCTGGGTTCATGTCCTTTATCTGCCACACTGCGTTGAATTATTGGCCCAAACACTTGTCTGAGCTTCCACTTCCAATCTGAGAATTTGGACCAGAAAAGCTCTAAAAGTCCTTCCAGTTCAGACATGCTGCATTTTGTGCATTTTCAGGACAATGACCCTGGTGATGGTTATAGATAACATAAAGAAGACATGATAATTTTCTGAAAAGGCAAGGAAATTTTTTTCACCTCTGGTAGAAGTATTCTTTGGGGTTGATGGAACATGCTTTAGGATTTTAGCTCCACACTTTCTGAAAAAATCTGCTGCTTCCATCTTTACCACTGAAGTTGAGGAATGTTTAAGGACATTTCATAAAAGAAATCCACACCACAAGAAGGAAGCAGCTGCAGATGTGAACTGTTTCCTAACTCGATTTCAAATGTCAATACACAATTCACGGACAAAAAGTGACAGGAAACAAAAAATAGTAATAATTATGTAATGGGAGGGTATAATTATACCGAATGCTGTCTGCAATTGACTTGGGATGCTAACCAGGGAAAACCAAGAACCAGCTAAATTAGACCTTAACTAACCACAGGAAAGTTGGAAAATTGATCAAGTATGCCAGACTACAATCGTTCCTGACCTCGGGAATAAGTTCTTGACCTTGGAAAATCTTGTGAGTCAATGCAGAATTTCCTGGGAATCCTCTAGGTAGATTTGAAAATGCTCGACAGACTCTGAATGTGCAAGTTATTGTGGTTCAAAATAAAAATTCACCTCTGGGAAATCAGAAGAGTTTTGAGACAACATGACAGGAGCTAGGATAGAAGCATGGGCATGAGGTAGAATCAAGCCCTGCCTGTGCACAGTCATTTGGCTGTGCTTTCAGTGTATATGTTGCTAAACTACCTGGTTCCACCTTTGTCATCCATACACATTATCCTCCTTTGGGTCCCATTGTCCTCTCTTTCAGTTGTCCTAATAAATAAATAAAAATAAAAATACATAAAATTATTTTATGTATTTATTTATTTATTTTTGAGACAGAGTCTTGCTCTGTAGCCCAGGCTGGAATGCAGTAATGTGATCTCGGCTCACTGAAACCTCTGCCTCCTGGGTTCCAGCGATTCTCCTGCCTCAGCCTCCCAAGTAGCTGGGACCACAGGTGCGCACCATCACACCCAGCTAATTTTTGTATTTTTGGTAGAGACAGGGTTTCTGACCTGGATGTAGGACACAATGCTCCTTTCCCTTTGACCTTGCTAACCATATCTATACTGTTTCTAGAAGAATGCACTGCATGATTTGGGGCTATTACCTGTTTATTTGGGTGACAGCTTAGAGTATGTCTTCTAACAAGCTAAGCAGATGCTTTGCATTTAGGATCTCATCCTTTTCTGTATTTTTTTATCTCTATAGGAAGGTTCAACTCAAGGTTGAACAAGTGCTGTGAAATGGATATGTTATATGCTTGAATGGTTTGTTTTTAAATTTTTATACTAGTCAAGTTAATGTGGACAAATACACACAACACTATAACAACACTATTAATTGTAATAATTTAAAGGTAATAACCTTGTCTCTAACTTACCACACTTTCACATTTCTAGATGAGCATTGGATTTTCCCCATGTATTACTTTTAGATATTAAAATTGGATAAGCATAGATTTTTAAAAATTTTGATAATTCAAAATTTGCTTAAAATTAAAAAAGAAAAGCACTTATAATTAATAGCTGGAATAGAATATATCCAAACTACTTATAGTTGGTTCTGTTCAGTTTATCTTTCAAAATAATAAATTCTAATTATGAAGTAAAAATAATAAAATTATGGATAATCTTATCCTTATGAATGAATAGCACTTGATAATTTATTGTGTGCTTCCATTTTTGTTATCACAATCATGGTCCCTAATAATGTTCTTAGCAGAAGACAGGTATAACCTCATTTTCCCTAGAAGAAGGCTGAGGCTCAGAGCAGCTAAGCCACCTGCCCCGGGCCATTCAGAGTTCCGAGTTTCATTTCTGGCTCTATTCCTACCTCATCCTTACAGCAAGAAAGATGGTGGTGGGCTGGCTGCCAACCTGGTGAAATGGCAAAATGTTTCCCTGTCTCCAGACTCTGTTCTATAACTTTCCCCTTTCGCTCTTTTAAGTGTCCAAAACCTCTCGCTAATTTCTTACCAAAGCCTATGCTCAACGAAGACTTACAATCAGTTAATAATAGTATGCAGCCTAGTGTTTTCCTTTCCAGAAGAATTTTACATTTAACAGAGTTCTGGAGCTTAAGCTCTGGGAATAAACTTTTCAGGGAGCTTTGAACTAAAAAACTGCAGTGGAGGGTTTTGTGAAAAGGAGTGGTGAGGTGAGAAACAGGGAAGAAGACTACTGCACAACACCAACTGTTTGCTGGGCAATAAACTCTTTCATGATTAAACTAGGTTTTTATTTTCTTTTTTTAAGCCTTCTTTACCCATACTAGACTCAGTATTCCTTATAATTTCAAAAAAAAATTTCTTTGGGGAATTTTGTTGTGAAATGAAAAATGGAAACATGGTTTCTCCAAACATGTTCTCTTAGAAACCAAGTGGTTCGCGTGGTTTACATTTCGTCACTCTCTGAAACATATTTTCCAAAGAAGGGAGCCACACATGCCCGCTGGGGCCCGGCTGGCTTTGGCAGCCTGTGAAAGCATTTTTTTTGGTGACTTTGGTCATCCAACACTTAGTTATCCTCATAGACATGGAATAATTACTCACAGGACTCTGTATGTGAGGTTTTTTTTTTAAAGTGACGATGAAGGTTGAATAACTACAGATTTTTAAATTTTTAAACTCATTGAAATACTGTTGGTGTTGTGCCTTAAAGTTAGCATTCTGTTTATTCCTATACTTGCACAAATAGAAAAATAATCTCAACAAAAATCCCTAAGATGAATTTAGAATATCAGAGAATATCTTTGCTGTGCAGACCTGTGGCAAATTCTTTTTTACACACACTCTTTTCATGCTAGAAAAGAAAGAATGTATTAAAAGGAAAGCCAGGTTTTTCATCTGTTTGTCGGCGCAGGGGGTGCTCATGAGCAAAATCAGAAGAAGGAGAAGAGAAGAGAAAATAAGCTGAAAGTGTGATTCTTCAAAACAACATAATGAATTTGTAACCAGAAACAAATTTGAGCCAAATTCAGTCACCAGTAAGCTGTTCAGTTTTATACAAGTCCCCTAACTCCACTGAGCCTCTATTTTCTCAGCTGTAAAATGAAGGGTTGGACAACGATATTATAAGAATCCATCCAACACACTATGATTCCTTGAAACCCAGTCTACCAGCCACCAGGAGCAGGGATAATAGCAAGAAACTCCTGAAATTTCCACCCCAAAGTCTCAGCCAGAAGCCAGCCCTCAGCTGGGGCCTCCACATGCAAATGCATTCAAAGACTGGGACACTGACTTTTTAACATATTAGGGTCCACAGAGGGAGGAGCAGAATTTTTCTAATAATGTAAACACTTTTGAGAACATTTTCAACCTAAACAAAATTAGGCTTCTTTCTCAAACTGATCAATAAGTATTATTACTAAGTCTTCATAGATTATTTTGAATTGTTGTCTGGGATAAAGACACTTAATAAGTTTTTAGAGTTTAGTCCCAGAAATGACTCAGAATGGAGGAATATCCAGTTGCACTTTACTTTAATCCACTCTGGTTGAGTACACTTTACTGCTTGGACCAGAATTCACAAACCAAGCCCAGTGGGCCTGAGAGTATGAGATCAACCTACTCTAGGATTTGACTTCATTGAGTACAAATTTTCACTGGTGTCTGTAACAAGAAGACTAGTTGGCTCCAAGCCCCGAGTGGGAGAAGATACCCAAGTATACTAGCAAGGAAGAAACAACAGCAAATTCATAAATTATAGTTCTACAGATGCCCTGATGCCTGTGCTGAGCCTGAGGCTTGCTTAGGGTTTTTAGCAGATAAAATTCTACTTGAACTTACTCCCATGTATGCTTCTGGGTTTATTATGTAAACTTACAGAAATTTACCCACATTTTCATTTACTCATTGTCAGTAATAGCCCCAACCAAGGCAAACTCATTTATGTACAGTAAGTTATTATCTGTTACAACAGAATCATTAAGATAATCTAATGTGTCAGCTTGATCATTTTTCTTCCTTTCCACAGATATTTGATCCAGCAGTATGTAGTCCACTCATCAAACGGAAAGGAAGACATATTCCATTACTCAGCACTGTCCCTGAAGGAGTGGTGAACCCAATAGGCAAACAGCGTATAAGGCTAATTTAAACTCTAAATTCTGAAAAGGCCCCAATCCAGGGGTAATTAATCTGGGGACCAAGGAAAGAGTTGGGGGGCTTATAGAGTCAAATGCAATATTATGTGAATATGAGAGTATGTGCATTTTTCTAAGGAGATTAATCATATCCTCAAAGGATTCTATGACTAGCAAATCCATGAAATCCGTATTTTTTTTAAAGTCTAAGAAGTGCGTTGGGATAAGGCAGAAACTTCCAAATATAACATGCGTGTGAAGGTACCTGGTAGAAAGTAAAATATGAACTGCAACCAGGTTGAAATAATGCCATAGTCACTAGCTTGAGAGGAAATAATGTGGGATGAGCTCTGAATGTGTGCCTTCCCCAGGAGAGAGCATGTTGATCCCAGGTTGGAAGCCCAAGATGTATTCCTAACATAAGGTTGATGTACAGTGGTTTTTAAAAATGAAGAAGTCAGCGAAACTATCTTTGGAAAACTGGGAGCTCAGAGGAAGAATGAAGAAATCTTTGAGAGCATTAGATTCATAGTAGGCAAGAGGGTTATTTTGTGTTCTGAACTATTTAACAAAATATCTGTAGGCAGCATCCAGGGGCAGCAGTGGGGTCATGGTCTGGGTGGTTGCTTCAATCTAGGACCAAGAAAGAAAAACATTGTGCTTTCCAGGAATGAATGACCATAACTCTAAACTTAGATGGGGTGGAATAAAAAAGAATAGCAAATTTCGCATAAGGACATGGACCTAGGAAAGCAATCAGTTGCTTTCATGATGAAGCATGAAATACCAAAGTAACCATGGAGTTCAGCCATGAGCCAGTTGTGCTTAAATAAAACTTGAGTTCCTGGGACCAAGGCCAACTCCTACCCCAATACCCTTACTCGCCAGGGCTTGGGTTTCTAGACAGGAGTTGATTCCTCGAGTACATTGGGAGAAGTCTATGCAAGGGTGCTAGGGAGACCAAAGGGAAAGTGATGGGTGACATAAGGTGGCATAATACCTATCCTTACTTTGAACTATTTGGGACCTTTTGGAGTTCCTAGAAAAACAAGAGCATATTTATTCCTGAGACCAGGTGACACTCTCTCTGAGAGTCTGAGAAATAACTGGTGAAGATTTTGAAGAGAGGCTAGATGACCTTGCACTAGGAATAAGGGGCTAATGATCCAGAAAATTCCAGTATCAGTGTTTGATATGAATTCTTAGACACCAAAAAGAGATGAGGCCCAGCCGAGGTTCATATCCATTTCCACTCCACTCTCTTGCTGTGTAGCTCTTTGTCTTTTCTCCAACTCCTCTGCTGAAACATATTCTCCTTTCATCCAGAGTCCACCATATCTCTATAACCTACTGCCCTCTGTAGGACCGGGCCACATTGGCCATCCCCCAAGTTGCACAACTCTCTGATGGCCGCAAAGCACATCATCTGCTCTCCTCCCTAACTCACAGCAATCTTCCCAGCCTCTGCCCAATATTTCCAGTTCTTTCTCTAAACAATCCTTAAACTTAGGTGTCACATAAGACCAGCTGAAGTTGCTACTTGGATTTCACTGCAAAATTTCTATTTGTGTAAGACAGCACGTCTCTGTAGAGGAATTTCACATTTCATAAAGACTTGAGAAGGTCCCTTATTTTACCTACACCATTCACTATCATTATATTTCTTTCTAAATAACTTTGCTGCATTTAATATCATGAATGTTATTTCAGCTGTTGTAGTCAGAAGTTATTAGATATATATGAGACTTCTTTCTTCATTGTCCAGATACTGCTAAAATTATGTCAGTCATTTGTGTTTATGATGTCATCGTTTGTTACCATGGTAACAAATATGTAGTCACAAATGCCTCATTATCATTTCATTAGAGTGATGACATATTTATAGTATTCAGGAACAGCATATTACTTCTTAAATAATAGTGCTCCTATGTTGCACACAAATAGGCTTCTTCCTCACTGTACATTTTTCCCTGTGGTTTGCATCATTTCCTATATAGACTGCATACTGTTTGCTTGTTTCATATGAAGGAAAAAAATGAAAGCTTGTTTAAAAGAGATAAGGTAATACAAAAATAGTAAAACAAATGGACCTAAGGGATAAGAAACATTTATAATGAGAAACTCAAACTAATGTCTGAGTACTACAAAAATTAAGCTGTGTAAAACTTCACGAATAAAAGGATTTATCAACATGTTTACTGAAAATATTAATACTAAAAATGAAAATCAATCAAATATTTTAAATAATCTAAAATTACCTTTTCTATTGCCTTTTCTATCACTTTTCCATATTAGAGCATTATTAATTACATATATGTGCAGAGTAACTTGAAATTTTGGCACTCCAATTACTTAAAACAAGCATAAATTTCTATTTCATTTAAGACGTGAAGACTGATAAACAATTTCAGGTCACACATTTCAGATCAGTCAATGAATATGGCTCTTTTTTCTTGCCACCACCATCCCCCTGCCTTTTTATGAATCCTATTCAGAAGTGAAACATTTATTCAGCTCAGGATGATTCTCTCTGGAGGGGAAATAATTTTATCAGTAAGACTCCCTGGTGATCAGGCCGACTTGGACCTGCTGTTAATCAGGCTTTTTGACATGGTAGCTTGAATAGCACTTCCCATGATGCTTTGTGATTCCACCTCAACACTTTCCTTTTGAACTCACCATGACTCATAAGTGCCTTTTTCTCCCTTTGTGTGTCTGAAGTTATCCCACTATTAACTCTAATTGGAAAGGTGCCTTTTGTTCCCCTAGTGTAGTCATACACTAACCACTGAACTCCCTAGGCTGAAATTTCAGGGGTAGCAAAAACTTAATTTTTTTAATAAGTGAGGGGGATAAATGATGATAACTCTGATAACTTGATAGCTGTTAATAGGAAGTTACTGAAAAGGAGGGATGAGACAATTATATAAATTTTACAGTGTAAAAATATTTTGGTTCAAAGGTCCAGCATGAGATGAATCTGCATTCACTTTAGGATTCAACAATTCCCAAATAAAATGCTGGTCTCCTCTGAAGGAGGAGAAAAGTAAAAAACACAGCTGGGGAAGTGGGGCCTCCAAGAGGGTATTTGTATGAGAATCTGAGGAGCTTCCTGGCAAAGAACTGACCATGGGGAGAGAAAAGGGCTTGGAGGAAAGCTCTCTCACCATCAGTGAGAGGGGTGATTTGAGCACCAGTGGACAGTTATTTATCTGGCCTGAAAATGCCTCTAGCCCAGTCCCCAGGGACCCATTCCTGGGCTGCACAGAATGTGCTTGTGAGCAAAAACAGAAAGAACTGTTTGACTTGAATCTCTGGAAGATCTTGAAAGCATCCGGAAATTTTACTTGGGAACCTTGTAGCACAAAGTTCAAGGAGATAGACTCAACCACATTAGGCTTTTTGTGCCCTTTGGAGCTCCTGGCAGCACTTCCAGGCAGTTGGATACCAGTGCCCTAGAGAGCAAACCTCAGTAACCAAAAACAGACTTGCAGAAGCATCACCATGAGCTGGTACACCTTTGTCTTGCATCCAAAGTCTAGCGCCCCTGGTGGGCGTTGCCTGCTTCATAGGGATGAGAGACCCAAAGAGTAGATCACAGAAAAACCAAAAGAAAATGGTGACTTCTCTGGGGTAGCTACGAGGAAACACTTGTGGGTACATCAAGGATATTCTCCAAATTATTAGGAACAGAGGGTCTATGTCTTGTAGGGGCATATTAAAGTCCTACAATGTTAATTGTAGATAGAAGTGAGAGCTATAGAAATACACTACTCTCTATGTCATATGACCACCAGTTTGACCTACAGTTTCTTGTGTGGTTTAGGGAAGTGGCTGATCACTATACTGGTGGTAAATAGTTTGAACAGTACCCAGGTTACCGTAAGTCATAAAACCATATGTTTAAGTTTGCTTTCATCATTATCCTTGCAATCACAGTGTTCATTTAAAAATGAACAAATCAAATCATGCTGACATTATCAGTTTCAGGAGTGAAAAAGTTTATTTTTGTTCTTATTGAATATAGTTTTTGTCTTATTTCAGGAACTGGATAATGTTACAAAGTACAAAAAGGGATCAAGATTGTTCATTGTTCATGTCATCCTGTATTTAAGTATACCTCCCTGTGGGAAAAGCCCCCCTTGAGGGGCCAGATCATCTAGAGTCTAGTCACAATTTTGCCTTTTGCCTTGTGACCTTCAGGTAAATCCTCACTTCTCTAAACTTGAGTTTTCCTATATTTACAATTATGTTAATAACATTCATTCCTACCTTTTTCAGAGAGGTATTGACAGGGATGATTTATGGAAAAATGTTTTGTAGCTGTAAAGCACATAGCAAAGTCAAGACACTGTAGCTATGATTTCTGGTTTCATCTGGTTTCGAGTTTGACATGCCTTCCAATAACTTTTTGATGACTGCAGTTCTCATTCCTCCTTCTTTTTCTTTTTTTCTATCTTTGATATGGTCTTCAGAGAAATGATTGTTCATTCAAGGCATATGTGATGAAGCAATCTAGGAGTTTACAGACTTTACATGGGATTGACTTAATATGTGACTACATCAACAAATAATGCAGAAGCAACCCCACCCTTTGTAAAGAGTTCCCTTTTCTGGCATAAATAAAAAGTTGAGATGAAAAAAGAGGAAATGACTGCCTGATGAACTTTATCTGTGTTGCTCTCTTTTGAACTCTTGCTGCTTTTCGTTCACTCCTTTTTTTTGTTACCCCCATGGCCTGTGCTCCCAAAAATGAAGACATGAAGCCAAAATTACAAGGTACCCAAAGGAAAATAAAATTGGATGAAAATGTACCCAGGGACACTGAAGAGAGAAATAACTAAGAAAACACATATAAAGATTAAAAAGATGAGAAAAATTTACATAGAATATCCAACATACCCAACATATATTTAATTTGCACATACTGACCTGCCTGTCAAATCAGCCCGTTCCAAAGAAATAAGTACACAATCATATTCTAATTTTATATGTAAGAAAAAAAATCCAGGGTAGAAAAGGGAATTTTCCATAGCCAAAGAGCACTGGCAAGAACAGGTCAGTTCAGAGATTCCCTTGGGGTTAAGCAATGAATGGAGGGATGAGGATATTGTGTGTAGAGTTATATATATGGAAATGAGGAAGAGAGAAACTGTTGTATGACTAGGACTCAAAGAACTTTGCCACAAACATGCAGCTGGACCATATAAAGACTAAAATGGTTGGGAGCTAAAAGACCACCCAATATTCAATTATCCTCTATCTACCAATCACAGGGTGAGCATAAGAGTTTTTTGATGAATATTCTTGTGCAAGTTCTCCAGCACTATCACAATTTGCTCATCAAAGACTCCATGGGACAGATTGCTCACATCAATACTTCCAGATTTTGACATGAAAAATGACAACAGTGATGAAGATGATAATGCTGATTACCATAAATTATTAATCATGTACCATGGGCCAGGCAATGTATTAAGTATTAGCCCCCTTAGACAGAAAACAAAACTCAGGCTGGAACTTAGACCTAGTAAAATACTTACCCTGCCGGTCTGATTCCAAAGCTCACTGTGCTGTAACATCTGCAGATTTTGTGACTCTTCCATAGATCAATTAGCTGTTTCTGCCTGAGTTGTGGGGTCATACAGAACCTATATGGTGACTTATACTTCAGGATACATCTATGGCCACTACCTTGCACAGGTGGCTATGAGAATGACAAAACCAGGATTCCAAGACATGCAGGTGCCTTCATTTCTTGGGGTGGCTAACATGCTTGTTCAGAGGGTGCTGTCACCTCCCTCTGCTTGCACTCAAGCCTGATGCCTGACTTACTCTTGTGACTGATCCCACACTGAGATTCTGCAACTTCCACATTTAGGAAAAGTTTTACCCCAAAAAATCTAAGTTCTAACAGAAGGTCAAATACTGTAGGTTGTCACTTATGAACAGGAGCTAATCAGTTGGTACACACGGACATACGGAATGGAAAAACAGACAGTGGAGATGCTAGAAGGTGGGAAAATGGGAGGAAAGTGAGGGCTGAAAAATGACCTGTTGGATACAATGTTCGCTATTCAAGTAATAAGTATGCTCAAAGCCAGTCACATGGCCCAATAACTGCAAGGAAGGCTGGGAAACTAAGTCTTCTTTTCTGTACTCAAGAAGGAGTAATGGATGGGTGAGCATCTTCCAGGCTCTGCCTATAAATTTTATAATCTTCTAGCAATTTAAATTCTAGATCAAACCTTGCTAATACCACACATCTGTTTACTCATGCAATTCTGTAACCTCTACATTCAAATTATATTGAAAATATAACTGTTTATCACCACCTCTGCTGGTTCCACAAAGGTCTCAACCTCCATCATCTCTTGCCTTGATGAGTGCAAGAGATTCCTTATTGGGTTCCTTCCTTCTATCCCTGCCCAGGTTGTCTTTTCTCAAAATCAGCCAGAGTGATCGCACTGGATGTGGGTCAAGATACAGTCTGCCCCCTTTCACACAGAGTGAAATGTTCTTCAGAACCAACTTCTTCCCATGGCCTGCAAGGCTCTTTGCCATCTGCTCCCCATGATCTCTGACCTCATTGCCTGTTCTCCCCTTTTTGCTCCTCAAATACCCCAGTATGCTTCCACCTTAGGTCCTTTGCACCAGCTGTTCCTTCCTCCTGAAATGCCTTTCCCCCAGATATCACCACGGTTCATCTCTCCTCCTCCTTCAAGTCTGTGCCCAACTGTCATTCTCTCAGTGAGGGCTTCCTGGCCACATCCTGTTCCCCACACCCTGGCACTTCCCATTCCCATTTTGCCCCTTTTTTGTGGGAGAGGGGATGTTCATTGTGCTTATCCCCTTTCAACATCGTGTATAACTTACATTTCTTTTTTTCTTATCTGACCCAACATATTAATTAGCATAGAAGCTCCATGAGAGCAAGGAATTTTGTCTATTTGGTTCACAAGACCCTACAACAGTTGCCTGGCATATTACACTGTTACATTGTCAAATAAATGAGTGAATGGATCCTGGCACCCAAGAGACCTAGGGCTAAATCCCAGAATGCTCGTTACTATTTCTACTAGAAGATGTAGGAGAGGTAAATATATCTCCTTCCTTGATATCCAAGAATTCCCAACTTAGATATGTCAATTAGGCCTTTACCATGGCTTTTGCTAAAATTCATCAGTCATGTATGTTTGTCACTTGGCTACGTTCATTTTGTAGTTTTCTGTGTTTTCCTTTGTATCGCTTCTGTTTTTGACGCTACCAGTAGAGCATACTTAAATGTTAAGATGTTTAAGGAAAGGATATGACTTTTAATTTTATCAGTACATCAGGTGACTTAATAAAATTAATTAGGTACTATCGTTGCTGATTTTTTACATAAACATTTTAGCAATTTATCTTAGGTTTTATATCTATGCAGTCTCTCTTCTATATAGAGAACCAGACCAACCAAAGAAAAGGGGCGAGCTGAGGAAACGAACATTCTCCCACCACACAAGACTCCCCCTCAATGAGTCCTGGAGCTCCTTGGGGGCAGCCGCACTAAGCTGTCAGAACTTAGTAAATGAGCATCCCCTCATTAGAAAGAAAGTCTGAGAAGCAGACCAGAAAGTTTAGAGACCATTTTTCTCTTCCTTCCCAAGAGGCTGGACTGCTGGTGTCTGGACGCAAGCTGAGCATTACAGTCATTGTTTTAAATAAAGGACCTCTTTGATCTGGTTTAAAAACACAAACAGAAGGGCCTTTGCCCAATGTGAATTTGACATGTGTCCTTTGATCCTGTAAATAATCAAATTTGAACACACTGTGTCTTATAACCACAACTGCAAAGTGTGGAATGAGGCGAGTTTTTGTTATAAAAAAGACAATTTGTATGTATTAAGCAATATTTTCCAACAATACATTCTTGTTTCCAAGATTCTTTGCATGTTCCTTCATCAGCAATAATACTACTTACTTCTTTTTCCTACCCTTACCCATAATTCTTAACAGTAAAGGGAGGTCTATTTAAAGAGCTCGTTTTCCACAGATAGGGGTGAAAAATAGTGTTTTCAAAGAAACCCAAGCCAAAGTCATTCTGATTCATTCAATCTGGGATTCTGAAGAGCTTGATTTTTTAGGGTACAATGATTCTTTAAGGGTTTCACCATGCAGTCCAGAGGTTAGCACTGTCTGGATATCATCAAGTGTGTGAAACACTAGGCCCAGAAAGGAAAAGACTCAGCAGGAAGTAGGAAAACGTTTACTTTCAATGTGACTTTCTTGGGTCTTTTGCCCTCTGGATTTCTAAGCCCCAAGGCCCAAGAGAGGTTACAACCCTGAGCCCAAGCTTCCTGGAGCATCAAAGTCATTTCTGAACTTACAGGGTGAAATGTATTTAAAGCCATTCCCCAGAGGGAGTTGCAAAAGTTGGAGGTTGTTTCACTGTCAGGGTCAATTTATATTCGAGCGAGTGCAGGAGATGGGGTCTTTGCCCAGGGGACTTCCTAGGAAAAAGATAATTGACCTATTTTTAAGGGGAATGAATTCCAGAACTCAGTCCCTGTGACCCACTCCCCACCCACATCCGTTTCCCATTCTTCCAGTGGAGGAGAAAACTTTCTGCAAATCACTTCTGCTAATAACAATTGTCACCCTTAGTACAAGGAACTGCCAGGATCCCTGGGTCCCTAACCCTCATCATTAACTCTGACCAGGCAAGGACCCTCACTGTATTCCAAAGCCAAATTTAAATCTCAAATGCGATTGTGCACAGGACATTAATGGCTAACATAGATGTTAGGTCCTATTATTCCTATTTTAATAGTATTAACTTTTAAAATGTTTATACCTGTATAAAATTATTATTAATACGGAGTAACCCCTTGACATACTTGAATGGAGGACACTGCAACCTGGGTATTATTTGTTTGTTTTGTTTTGTTTTGCACCAGAAGTTCTGAAACTTACAGAAATAGACTTCCCTATAGAGGCTGCTTAGGAAGCCTTTTACAAAGTGTGTACCTTGGCAGTCCAGGAAATAAGGAACCAAGAATCACATGTATTGCCAGTGGAAGCCAGATCACAATTACAGAAAGTATTATTCTAATAACACAAGAAGTGGCAGTGGATCAGAGAAACAAGCCAGAACTGTATCAGCCTGTTCAAGTGTATGCACACAGAAGACTTTAAGAAGAAGTAGATGTCTCAATTCTAGACACCATTTTAGAATAAAAAGATCATCTTAATACCTTCAATATGTGACTTTTTTTTTCATATCCAAGATAAGATAGCATATGATAATATTTCCCAAAAGATAAAGTCCTCCATATGAAAAAGTGTTGAGAAAGAAATTTATACTCTGTTTTTTCAATAGCCACCAAAATTTGAAACCAATATAAGGAGTATCTCTTGAAGAGAAGGTAAATTACTATGTTTTTCCAAAAATATTCTTCGTGTTCTTGTTAAATCATAGGGACTCAAGATCAGATTTGTGTTCCTAAGAATTAACTTCCATTCTCCTGAAGAAATACAATGGCCATCTCTAATCACTTGCCTTCTAGAACCAAAGAAACAGCGCCGCTGCTTCTTTCAACACTGGCTGGCACCGAGGGTAACTGGGTGCTTTTAATATATGCTTCACTTCATGTTTTAGTATTAGAGTCTTAGTATGAGGGTCAGACTTCTACAGAGGACACAAAGATCTTTTGATCCATCGAAAGCATCAGTCTCTCCTCTGGAATCCAGCTGCTCCCCTGTGGCTTATTATTAAATGGCCTATCAGGCCAAGCCAACATGGGGACTCCTTACCTATGCTGTAGTGAGGAGATTGTTGTGGTCCATTTCCTTATTTTGCTTGTTAAATGGCCAACCTGGGTTCTAATCTCTGTTGGGAAACCAATCATCTGTGTTTCTGGGGTCTGTCACTTTTGCTTTTCTGGAAATCAGTTTTTTTCCCCTGTAAGATAAGGAGATAGAGTTCAATCTTCATTAATAACACCTCCAGAGCTGATGGTCTAGGATTATGTAGGCAACTGTGAGGTACATGTGCTTAATTAGTAATTAATAAGGACATAGACAAAATTAACTGAATCTAAGGTAAGTCATCTTAGAGCTGCTGTAGACACATTTTCCCAAGGGTTTCCTGTATACATAATAGTAAGTAGAATGCCTTTTCTTTTTTCTTGAGACAGGGTCTCATTTTGTCACCCAGGCTGGAGTGCACTGGCCCCATCTTGGCTCACTGCAACCTCTGCCTCCCAGGTTCAAGTGATTTTCCTGCCTCAGCCTCCCGAGTAGCTGGGATGACAGGCATGCACCACTGTGCCTGGGTTTTTTTTTTTTTTTTTTTGTATTTTTAGTAGAGGTAGGGTTGCACCATGTTGGCCAGGCTGGTCTCGAACTCCTGACCTCAGGTGATCTGTCCACCTCGACTTCCCAAAGTACTGGGATTACAGGCAGGAGCCACTGTGCCTAACCTAGAAAGATCTTATTATCCTTCATATAGAAACTGATAACATAAAACATGTAATATTCATGAGGGGTTACCTAGAACCTAATTTTGTTGTATAAATGTGGCTTAAACCTGAAATTATCCTTAGAAATCTATCCGTTTGTCTCAAGGATTTATTCCATCTGGAAATAAAGATATCACTATGACAAATGGTCATTTATCCCTTAGAATGAATAAGTTTATGAAATCATTTTCTTAAACTTTGGAGAGAAGAAAAAGCAAGAGAGAACTTTCTGAGTGAGAGAAAAATCCCACAGGGGAGAATATGAACTGTAACTAGAATGACCTGGGACAAACTTGGCCTCTGCACAGTTCTGAGGTTGGTTTGAATCATAGGAAAAATCATAATCTTCATTTGCTTCTTTTTAAAAACTGAATTATCATCCTATCATTTTGTCAATAGAGCAGGAACATGCATATGCAGCTTGTGGCTCAAATACAGTCTGGTTGACCCTAGGTTAAGGGCTGCTTGAGATTCTTAGCAAAATAATTTCTTACCTAATTAGCTGGCACACACGAACTAATTAGGGCCTTACTCCTGCCAGTAGGAAACTTGAGAAGTTTGGACTCAACATGGAAAATCTGATTTCACTTGCAAGAGTTGAGACACCTGCAATGAATGGGGAGAAGAGGAGGATTTATTCAAGTCAAAAGAGAAGACTGGTGTGCCCTGCTTCTGTTACATCATTCATTAAGATACTGTGGGGGAAGACTTCACAGGTCATGTGCATGGCATGATGGAATGGAATAAGTGACCAAACAGTGAATTAATTGGTGCATATGTGCTTGGCCATAGTTTTAAATATTTATGGAGGGTTTAGACAAATGATTGTAGTCCCATGGCTAAGTCATAGAATCACTGAAGTAATTAGCACAGCTGCTGTGTTATATCAAGGACTTTTGGGAATGGAAGGGCTCTGAGCTTTTCATGAGTAAAGAATTATGGACAGGACTTCAAGCTACATACTGTAGAGTTAAGGTATTTGGTCAAAGAAAATGCAGACCTGCCTTCCAATTCTGCCAGTTTCTGTATGACGCTGGGGAAGTTAACTGATCCAATGTCAATTTCATCTGGTTAACTTTAGGTTCCACTGAGACAATGAATGAGAATATATTTATTTTTTCTTTGTTTTTACTACTTGCATTACTATTTTTATAAAACTTATGTGTACTTGTTATATACATTTTGAGCAATAAAAACAATTAAAAAGAAAAGTGACAAATCACCCAAAGATGTACCATACAGAAATAATCTGTGTTAAAATTTGGTGGATATCTTTCTAGATATCTCTCAAGGATAGACGGATGAATGGATGGATGGATGGATGCATAAGTGGATGGTTGGTTAAATAGATGGATGGCCAGATCACATGCTATTTTTATGTGAATGTAATTTTTAATTGCATTTCCTCAAATTTAATAGGAAAAGGAAACTAAAATGACTCTAAAGGAATTGCTGAACCTCAAATTTTTGAAAATGAAATGTATCAAATTAATCTGTATATTTTAAAGAATTATGTGGATATCCATGTGATAGCATAAAGGTTAAGAAATTTAAAACTCCCTGTGGGGCTTCCCAGATCACATCCCTCTCATCTCTCTTATTTTTGCAGTAATCATTCCCTTGCTTTATTTAGTAGTTTTACTATATGAAGGTATTCATAAGCAATATTTGTTTAGGTTTGCCTGATTTAAATATTATATACAAAGAATCATACTATGTGCATTAGTTTGTTTGCTTTTACTCATTATTATATATATAAGATTCATCTATGTTCATATGAATAATTGTAGTGTATTCATATTTGGTGTTGTATATTATTCTACTATATGAACATAGTACAATTTGTTTACCCATCCCACTGACAACAGCCATTCACCTTCCATGGGCATTTTGAGTAGTCTCTGCTGTGTGCAAGTGCCCAAGGTATACACTGTAGGATGGAAATGCTGGTTTGTCCACCATGCAAACATTCTACTCTTCTAGGTAATACTAACTTCTTTCCCAAAGTGGTTAGACAAATATTCACTCCCATTTGCAATAGAAAAGAGTTCCCATTGTTTCCCAGTTTCACCAGCACTCAGTATTGCTGACCTTTTAAGTTTATTACAACCAGTATATATAATACTGTTACTCTCTGTGGTTTTAATTTGTACTTGCCTGATTACTAATGATGTGGAGTTTTGTGTCATATACTTATTGGTCATATGTTTCCTATTTTGTCAAATCTATTGCCTGTTTTTCTGTCAGGTTTTGGTATTTATTTCTTATGGATTTATAAGCGATATAGATAGATGATTGATAGATAATGATATCTAAATATATAGATATTAGATGTTAGTTTTGCCAGTTATTAATCTAGCTCTTATTTTCAAATCTTTCTATATTTTGCTCTGTGATTCTAGAGTTATAGCTTAGCTATTACTATGTAACAAATTAACCCCCAAAATTTAGCAGTTTAAAACAACAGATGTCTATTTTCTCCCAGACAATGAATCTCCCAGACTGTGAGCCAAGAATCCAGGCAGGGCTTAGCTGTATCCCCTGCCTCACAGTCTCTCACAGGCTACAATCAATGTCTCAGTTCAGGGCTTATGGTGTCATCTGAAGATCCAACTGGGGAAGGATCACTTTGAAGCTCAGCCAGTGATATATGACAGTAAGCATTCAGTACCTCCCAGGCCATTATTGCACTGCAGATCTCAGGTCCTTAGTGGCTACAGGCTAGAAACCACTCTCCGTTACTTGATGTGTGGGCTTCTATCTCATGGAAGCTGCCTTCATCAAAGCATGAAAGCCAAGAAGACAACAGAGACAGTACACCAGCAAAATGAGTCATTGTTCTTAATAAACTAAAAACAGAAATGATAACCTTTACTTTCCCATTTGCCTTGAGAATACTCACTGGTGGCGCTTGTGGCTGCAGCATTTACCGAGAGATAAATTTGCCATAAAATATCTCATTTTTATTATTATTATTGCAACACTCTAGCTCTAGCATATTGGAAACAAAGGCATCATTCTATTTATAGCATTCTGTTTTTAGTAGTAGTATTTACATTTACAAAATATAGTAATTCTCGATTATTGAAAATGTCAAATTCTAAAAAACGTAGCATTTGTATGTGTGATTTTAACACCATTCTCAAACAGTTGTTAGCTCAAGTTTCATTTGATAAATCCAACTTTTCCAAAATAGATGATTCTGATGATTCAGATAATCCTGATGTTAGTTCTGTTCAGAAATAACTCCAATAACAGTTTTTATATTTTATTTTCGCATTGAAAATCAGTCAGATTTCCTTCAGCCTCAAATAGCATGTTTATGTAAAATTAAATAAGCACTGGCAGCAAGCTGAACTTTTTTCTTGTAGATGGGAAAAGGGTTAACTTTTGCCATATTCTAGCAAATCTTTAGGTCTAACCCACACTCAGAGGAGAGGATTACACAAGGTCATGAATGCCAGTATACAACGACCCTTGGGAGTCATATAGGAAGCTGCTTACCTCAGGCTGGGAATCCACATTCCTCCATGGCCAGTGGGTTCCTGTTAAAGGCTATCAATATGGGGCCCTATAGGGTATAGGAAGGCAGGAGAAGAGAGAAGGATTTTACTCCTTCTTAGTGCCCTCTGTTCCTATTTGTATCAATGCAGCAATGGCTCTTCATCTTGGAAGCAGCAGCTGGATTCAGAAGCAGTTGATTTGAGTCTCCAGATTTTTATACTCCCTGAGCCAGTCTCCTCAGACCACCTCAGAGCTCAGTGAGCAGACCAGCAAGGCAGCATCCACTCACTGAGGCCTGAGCTCTAGCTCCATGAGGCCCTTCCCGCAAGCATTAGCCTGAGAGCACCTTTCTTCAGAGGTCTGACATCCAGCTTCTCTGGGCCCTCCTACCAGCTCCTAGTTGCTCATAATTCTACCACTTCCCTGGGACCCCATGTCCTAAGAGTGGGAGCTGTTTCCTGCAGTTACTACCTCTATGTCATCTTGGTGTTTCGTTTTCCACTTCTCAGTCCCTCCCCTGGTTTAACCAGTTCTCTACATTAAATAATTTCAGGTAAGGTAACAAGTTTCTGATTGATGCACTCATATCTAGTGAAAATCTGGTTTCTGATTGATGCACTGATATCTTGTCCCAGTTTGAGGAATTTGAAACAGAACTACAGGTGTCCTTTTCCCTCAGATTTGCAGCTTAGTGGGGAAATAATAGAAAAGCACAAATATATATAATATAGACAGAAATTTATTGGTGCCATAAAAAAAAGCTACCAAGAAAGAACTAAAGAACTTCCCTTGTTTAAGAACTTAAGGAAAAACGTTCTTCTCGCTGTGAGAATCAGACAGTCTTCAAAGACAAGGGGACAATTTTAGCCAGATCTTAAAGGGTGATTGGTCCTTAAAAGGAAGAACAAACATCCTGAGAGGAGGAAGCAGTAAGAGAAAAAACAAAAAGAAGACGTAAAATAAGGAAACAACGTTAGAAAACTAAGTATGGGGGGCGGAGCAAGATGGCCGAATAGGAACAGCTCCAGTCTCCAACTCCCAGCGCGAAGGACACAGAAGAC
>NW_012115511.1:0-19109 GCF_000951035.1 Colobus angolensis palliatus | reverse complement strand
ACACACACACACACACACACACAGTGTAGGTCTCTATACTAGTGCTACTAATAAAAATACACTGTGAGCCACAAATGAAAGACACAAAAGTAGTTTTAAATTGTCTAGCAGCCAAATGTAAAAAAAAAAAAAAAAAAACAATAAAAAAGAAACAGATAAAACGCTACAAGTTTTTATTCAATTCAATATATCTAAAATGTCACTTCAATAAGTAATCAGTATAATAGTATACTAGTATTTTACTAGTAAAATACTTGACATTCTTTCTCTTATATTAAGCCCTCAAAGTCTGGTGTGTATTTTACATATGCAGCACATCTCAGTTTAGACATGCTGCAGTTTAAGTGTTAAATAACTGTATGTGACTCTTGGCTACCATATTGGACAACTATGAAGGGAACTATGGGAGTTTTCTCAGCAAGAAACCAATGTAGTCAGAGAAGCACTTTGGGAATTTTAATACAGAAAGACTGTTTATTAAATGGGCACCTGATAAAATAACAACAGTAAGAGAGCTACCATTTACTGAGTGAAAAACTATGCTTAATCGTCAATGAAAAACTTTAAAATATTTTTTAAAGAGAGAAAGTAAATGTTCTGCTCTAGCAATGTCTTCAGTTATTTTTTTAAACATTATTTGAATGTTATAAATACAGTGAGGCTTATGAAATTTCTTAACATAATTAAACATAAAATTTTGGGTTTTCTAAAATGTATTCTCCTTAGAAAATCCAACAATATAAATCTGCATTTTGGATTTATGCTTCCTGAATATTTTAGGATCCGCCTATCTTCTTCTTAATCCTCTCCCCTAGAGACCTTTAATATGGGTGATTACTGACATTCCTACTAAAATGATAAAAACACAGGAAATGTCATTTTAATGACTGTGGGTTTCAGCCTTTCCAAGTTACACGATTTAAATGAGAATTATTTACAAGTGGAGTGCGTTCTCCCCTAGGAATTATTTTGAATCACCTGGATTTATGAGGTTTGTCTGTTTTCCATTCCATTTTATAAATGTTAAGCTAGCTATTAAGATAGGAAACACATATTGGTAATGCATGGAGTGGGAGCAGAATCATGCTCTTTCCATAATCAACAATGCTGATATTTTTTCATTTTATTTAAATCTTAAGGAATCAGTCACAAAACTCTGTATTTTACTTTTTTAATATTTTAAAAAATATTTCTTGTTCCCCTACAAAAAGAATAATTTCATAATTTTTATAAAATCCTTTTTGGAATCAAGACAAGTATAAACAATTGCCAAAATTCCATAAATACTAACAGAGTTGCCCCCATACTTACAGCTTATATCAGGGGATTCTGCAAATGTTTCTTCCTTGTTTGGGGTCAGGTCACACAGGATTGTAATAAAGCAATGGAATCTGGGTTCTGAGCACAACTCCTCTGACATAGGCTTTGCTAAATAACTCAGGACTTGGCCTTGATTGTTGGCAGCATGGAGGAGGAGAAGATGAAAAGGGAATTGAAAATAATTATTTAATTCCAAAGTATTTATTTAATAAAATATGTGAGGTATTCATTAATATCAGTTCTGCTTTTATAAGCATATTACAACCTAGTTGGGAGCTAAGTCATATTTACATGGGAAGTGAGGCTGCAGAAGGGAGATCTATTTTGGAAAGGGACTTTATTGATAGGAGTTTGAACTAATGCCTGTGGAAGAGGAGAGGAGTCAGACTGAAGATAGCTAGTTCTGATGAAATTCAGCAATTGATGTGATGCTGACAGAGAGCGTGCCTTCAAGGATGGCTTCTCTTTGGGTTTTCTCATTTTGACCACTGCATATCGGGCTGTGCCATTCTCCTAGAGATATCCATGGAGAGGAAGTGACTTTGGAGTCTAGGGGTGGAGAGAGACTTGCCCATGGACGTGATGAATTCCTTCGTGTAGGTGAAGATGCCCATGGGACACACAAGAGGAGATTTCCACAGCCAACTGGATATATGTGCCTAAAACTCAGGAGATGCACCTGGGTAGAAAATACGTATTTCAGAATTCAAAGATAATTAAAGGCGTGAAAGTGGATGAGCACTCCTGGGAGGTGAACGGAGAGAGAGAGGAAATGGAGCAAGGACAGAACACTAGGGAAACCAACATTTAAGGGAAGGGAAGATGTATTAGTCCATTCTCATGCTGCTAATAAAAACATATCCAAGACTGGGTAATTTATAAAGGACAGAGGTTTAATTGACTCACAGTTCAGCCTGGTTGGGGAGGCCTCAGGAAACTTACAATCATGGTGGAAGAGGAAACCAACACATCCTTCTTCACATGGTGGCAGGCAGAAGAACAATGAGAACTGAGTGAAGGGGAAAGCCCTTATAAAACCATCAGATCTTGTGATAACTCACTCACTATTATGAGAATAGTATGGAGGAAACCACCCCCATGATTCAATTATCTCCCACCACATCGCTCCCACCACACATGGGGATTATAGGAACTACACTTCAAGATGAGATTTGGGTGGGAGCACAGCCAAACCATATCAGAAGAGAAATACAGCTCACAAAGGATCCAGCGACTGTCAATGCCTGCCACTTCCATGCCCCTGCCCACATCCAAGTAGTTCACTTGCAGATGTGCTGGAGAGTTCCTGTGGGCTGGCAGCCTCCTACTTCTCTGATTCACTGCCTGAGGGCTTTCTCCGGTGCCAGGGAACTTCCTCTGCAAGTGCAAGGACATCCTACAAACTCAGATGGAAAAATAATCCAGTTTCCCATCCTTGGTGGCACAATTCTGAGATGTGTTCTGCAGGGCTCATCAGAGACCCCATCAAAAAGGAGCTTCCTCTCACTAACCTGTTCACGATCATATCCTTCCTTACTTTTTTTTTTTCTCTCCTTCCCATTTCACATTTCCTTGCTTGTGCTTTGGGATCATTTTCCAAATAAATTACTTATATTCCCTATCCCACACCCCAAAAAGATTGTCCATCTCAAAAAATTGCCCTCCCATCTTGGAAGGAAAAACAAACTAAGCGAAAAGGAAAGACCAGATAGGTAAGGAAAGGAAAAGCCAAACTAAGAGAAAAGGAAAGACCAGATAGGGAAATCAATACAGTCTGATGTCCTGGAGGGTAGTGGGAGAGGAAAAGGAAGGATAGAGTTTCATGAAGAAATTGACCAACAGTGAAATATAGTGCAGGGATATGGAGCCAGACAAGGACTGAAAATATTTCTCTGAATTTAACAGCTGGAAGGTGACTTTGACAAGAGCATTTTCAGCAAAATGGCGGGAGTAGAAGGAAAATTTTGGGTGCCGTTATGTGATTGTGAGAAAGAGGAAGCAGTAATGAAGGAAGAAGAAATGGTGGGGAGGTGTGTTAAGTGGTTTGAGATGGTGTGGGCAAAGTATGCCAAAGAGGAAAAAGGCATAAAGATGGAGCCAGTAAAGGAGCATGGGCAGTTACTAGAATAGAAAAGAGAAGAGAAAAAGAATAGAATCCAAAGTGGAGATTATTCACCTGGACCCACCTCGTTCACATAAACTAGACCAGATGATAAACGTACAATGAGAAACGTTATGGTGGGTAAGAAATAGAGAAAGTTTCAAACATGACTTCTATTTTCTCTGTAAAGTAGAAGATCAGTCATTGGTCAATATCTACAGCAGAGATATTGCTGTATCTAGGTTATTCCCTGACCTTCAGGATCACTCTGGGTGAGGGCAGGGTTGCGGTTGGATGGCAGACAATAGATGCATTAGAAGAGAGAAGAGGAGCCAAAAGGGGTACAGTACAGAGTCAAGAGCAGAGCCTGAGGTACGATGTTGAGTACTGTCTGTCTCCTGACCTTTTACTTTCCCACAGTAGAAGTGAGCAGGTGAACCTTCTTGAAAAATCAGCAGGGACAGCAACATACTTGGGGTCTACAATCAAGACAAGGGTTTGTGTTGTAATAAGAGTCATCAGACAGTGAGGGAACGTGTTTTCTCTTGGAACAGGGTTGACAGGGGCACCATGGAAAATTTGGAGGAAAGGAGGTAATGAAAGAAGGTCTGGAGCATGAGGGGTGCTCCATGACCATCAGGCTTTGGGGCAGAGGCCAAGGAAAACAGGATTTAGCATCTGCAGGATTCCCTGGAGTCACAGTTCCAAATGGAACTCGGGATGAGGGAAACTAAATTTTGATTAGTTTGGGTGGTTTTTTGAAATGATAGTTATAGCAGACCAGCCTTTTGCCCTGGGTTCAAATTAGAATAAGCTATTTTGGTCTCCAGGAAAATCCTATCCCAGATGTACAAGTGAAGACACTGGTTAGTTCTCCGAGACTTTGTGGAGGAAGCATCACAAGCTAGCTCTGGAAGGAAGGATGAACAGAAGAAAATTTTGCATGAATGGCTTGAGCAAAAGCATGAAGGAGAGAAAGAACAAAGCACACTGTGACTGCAGGGACCAGACATTACATTGTGGGGGGTGCTAGATCCTGCCATGCTTGGCCCTCGGGAGATTCTCATTTTTCTCTAGGATCACTGGAGTTGTCCGGCATGGGTGAGATGATTTTCTCAGAGCTGTCTATGCACAGGCTGTTCAGGGCTGTCCAGGGAGTCCTGGAAATGGGAGGATAAAAGGGAGACCATTCCTCTACTGACTTCACCTCCGAAGACTGATGGGCCCCGAGTGGCTGAGCGGGGGCCCACCGCCTGCCTGGGACATGTTCCTATCCCCAGCAGCGATTCCTAATGGCTTTAACAAAAATCTTGGCTTTTTCTCAAAGCAAGAGAACACCAGTGTGAGCTAATTTGAACCTGGTCAGAGGGAATGATGTGGAGGAGAACTTAGGAAAATTTTCTCTTTCCATCTGCCCCAGAGACAGCATTGCCGGTATCTTCACTTGTAAAATAAAAGAGAAATCCTTTTGGGAATTACTGTTAGTTGTACTCATTTCAACCAAAAATACAAAGGCAAGTCCTGACATCATTTCAATATTTAGTACAAAAGCTTGAATAAAAATAGTTTTTAGAAATTTTTCATAAATTCCTCATTTCTTGAATAATTAATTGGTTTTCTTGTGAGAGAACATATAAGGCACTGAGTTTTAGTTCATTACATATCGTCCTTCAACTAGGTTCACTTGGAACCCAGGAAAACATTTTTAGGAGTTTTCCTATATTGTGAAACCTGTGTTATAGGCACTTATTCAATTTTCCTCAGTAACTCAGGAGCATGTGTGTCTGTGTGTGTTTTAACAATTAGAGGAAAATATATGTAAAGAATGTTTATCATACAATCTAATGATAAATCTCTTCCTGGGGACCTAAATCAGATACCTAATAAGATAGGAATGTCACAATGCATTTGTGGCCCCTGGCTGGATCCTTGCTCTGAATAAGGGCTGATTGTGCTGACAATAGTGATTTATGTATCATTCATGGTTTGTTAAATCAGATTATATGTAGAAAAGCAAAGTAATAAGTAAAGAACGTGTGAGTAAATTGAAGCAAAATCAAGTAAAGATTTGAGAAAACTGTCTACGTAATTCTTTCCTTAAAACTCCTTTTTGAAGAAAAGGGAATTTGTGAAATCAATCTACACTGATCAGATTACTTCCAATGAAATTGCTGGGGCACTGTTTTAAGTGCTCCTTATGAAAAATCTAACCCCATGAATATAAAAGTAGCAGTGTATTTTCATTTAAAGTGGACTATGTGGATAAAGAATCTGAAATGCGGATTCTTCTTAGCTACACCAGTGATCATTTTGCATGGCCTTGCATGCCCCAATCTGTATAAAAGAGACAATGATACCCATCTTGGCTTCCCTACAGGGTTAGTGTTCTAAGAAATAAATGAGGTCTCTTTTAACTTCTGAAGCATTCTGCAAATGTAAGGGATTCTTATCATTCGACTATTCTTTGGAGTTGCACTTTTTCTTAACATGTGTAGAAAAAGGCACTACACATGAACCGAACTGAAAGAAAGGTGCTATGCATGAACCAAAAGATAAAACTGCAGCTCCCCTAAGTATCTGGGTTGTTCTCTGCTTGGCTACCTTTCGCCACTTCTGCAGCTAAATATAGGAAAATAGACTCCAATGCAGAAGGTGGAGGCAAATTGTTAAGCTCCTCTTCCAACTTCATCAGGATTTTTGGCTTTCTTCTTCATACCAGTAGTTTGAATTATTAGGTAGCAGACATGCTGTCAAAAGACTGGATAATTATCTGTCATTTTCCATGTCTGAAGGCAGCCTTCCACCTCTGCAGCTAGATGGATAATCTGTGCTTGCATTCCAAAATTTATTATATTTGGATTTTATGTGGGTGTGTATGATCCCTCGAGGGAGAAACCTCAAGCAACCTCTTTTCCTCACCACCTCCATCCAACCCACACTTCACACACACAGACAGCCCCACACATACCACTCACACGCACACAATCACACACAGACCCCACCATACCACACACAAATACACACAGTCACACACACACAATCACACCTGTACCCCCCCAACACACACACAATCACACACATGGCCCCACACAAACCACACACACACACACACACACACACACTCTAAAACAGGGCTTTATGGACCAAAAACTGACCAAAAAACTTCGGATATTTGCTCATTAATCCCTTCACTACATAGATATGTTTATATTCTCATTTCCACATCATTTCCCAGCCCAATCAGTGTTCAGTCACATGCAGTCAGGAGAAAAACAAAACCCTAAGTATTGATGGAGTTTTTTCTTAAGCCACCCTTGCCCTTTGCAAAAGCTTGTCTCATTCCATATAAAACATGATGGTAACAGCTTTAGGGTTGAAGATGTTCATTAAAAAGCTCTTTGCTAAAGGCAAAAATCAAAATGCTGATTCAGTTGAGAATGCGATGCAGTTTTCCACCTGTAGAAAGGGATCTACAACAATTAATCTCTGTCCCTAGCCCAGTTCTTTCTGGCATCATCAGCATGCATTTTTAAGTCACCTTGTAAGGGTTAGAGGAAAACAAACTCCTTCACTCTTTCTTAGATTCTATCCAGACAATAGTAATCATGAAGAGCGATCGTGTATTTACTCAGAACAAGCAATTAAATTATTCTCTCCATGTACTTTATTAAACGCTCACAGTGTGTCAGACCCTGAGAAGACAAAGATGAAAGACACAGTCATCTGTTCTCAGAGACACACGCGAGTAGACCGTGAGCACTATGAGTGCCGACACGCAGCAGAGAATAGAAGTTTCTCTGCCTCTGAGCACAGGAAGAGGGCCTGGAGAAGGGAATCCTTAAGAGAGGAACAGAAATTTTCCTGCAGACACAAGAACTACAGCTCTTGCATGGAGGCATGCAAGAGCATGGGGAATTTGAGGACTGGTGAGGAGCTCCATGTAGTTTAGGACTCCACCACCTGGAGGCAGGCAAGAGTCAGATCATAAAGACAATGCATAGGGTACAAGGGCTCGGCACTTCATCCTTGAGGTCAGTGATTCTCAGAATGTGGTTCCCAGGCTAGCAGCATCAGCATCCCCTGGGATCTTGAAGGAAATGCAAATTCTAGTGCCCCATTCCAGGCCTAATGAGACAGAAACTCTAAGGTGGGGCTCAGCCATCTATGTTTTAACAACCTCGGATTCCACTGCAGTAAGTTTGAGGACCATCCAGTTCTCAACTCTGACCACACCTAAAAGCCACCTGGGAAGATTTTAAACACTGTGAATTCCCATATTTCACCTTGGAAAACCAATGATTAAATGAGTAGAATAGGCTACTTCATGGGTGCCCAGCCTGTACAGTTGCACAGGGTCCCAGGCTCAGAAAGGCCCACACTTGATTTCATGCTCGACAAAATCACCATTCTGAAACTCTTAATAATTTTTGAACAAGTGGCCCTGCATTTTCATTATGTACTCATCCCTACAAATTATGTAGCCTGCCCTGGGCTGGGCCTTCAGTGTATCTTAAGTGTACCCTCAAGTTTTCTCCGGTGATTCTAACGGTGGTCATTGCTGAGAACTGCCAGGTTAGGAAATGTAGAAAAAACCTAATTCAACTTCAATACAGGATTTTAAAAATTTCAAGATGGTCTGAGTCAAGATGGACAAATGTTGAGTGAATCAAGTTGTAATGATGTTGATTAAAAACTGATTGATAAGAAATTTTAAAGTTCACTGAAATAGACTGGTAACCTGAGGGAGTCCTCCTGGGCAAATTACCAATCTCCTTCCTGTTCAATAGAAACATTCATTGGGATTTGGATAAAGATATTAAAGTGATGCTCATGTATTTACAGATGACACGATCCAATACTTTAGCTGACCGAATCAAAATATGATTGCCATCAGTGGGATGTGGGAGCTGCCTGGCTCCAGCTCAGAAGAGCAGATTGTACTCATCTCTGCCCAACCTCATTCCCAGTGGCATCACGATGTAGTTTGACATCAGCCATAACAGGAGGATTTACAACACAGAAATTGACAAGCACTGAACAGAATCAGTTGTTAAAGATTTACCAGCACACCACTGATTACCACCACTATTTATTGAATATTTTAATTTACATTATGTCATTATACATTTACATTATGTCATTATACATGTTGCATTTTGTGGAGAAGAAAATCGAGTGATCTTCCTAAGGCCCGTAAGAGGCCAAATATCAACATTAACATTGTCTGCAAACTTTTTCCACAGTGTGTCCTATCAGTGAATAAATCAGAATATGAAAGGCCTTTAACAGACTCAAATATAATCTGAATTCAACAAAATACAAGTATGATACACAAAAAGCTTCTTGATTTGGAATCCATGAAATAACTGCACAAGTATGGGATGAAAAAATGGACTTAAATATAGACTTATAAAAGGAGATTAGAGGTATTATTTGAGAATACAATCTGAATTGATCAGTGTGATGCCCATTCCTGATTTGGCTTTAAACTTGACTGACTTACTCATGAATGCGTCATGACCAAGGGGCCACATAGCACCCGGCCACCAAGAGTGGCTCCTTGTGTAATCACCTGTCCTCACCTCTTCACATTGAGCCAGCTTGGCCCTTGTTCTATATCCTCCTTGGTGGGCTCATCATTTTGGCTTTAAAGCAGTCTCTTTTGAATAAGCATTCATTCAATTCAAAGCTCAGGCTCATATCAGGAATGATGTCCTCCAACGGGGTTCCCCTCTACCTTCTCCTTCCAAGTGTCTCAGAGCAGCAGGGGAGTGAAGTCTAGGTTTTATGCTCTCCTTTGGGCACCCACTGGTGCTGGCTGCAGCCTCCCAATTCCCCAAATCGCTGGTCTTCTTTAACAGATGCCCACCATCGGGTCTGGTCTTTAAAGGTGTCTGCACCTCCGACCACGACCTTCATGACTACAGTTTCCTTGTTCCGCTTCCTCATCCTGATCCTTCTTGTCCATAGTTCTATCAGCTCTTCTGTCCTTCTTCTGCCCAAACATGACATGCAAAACATCTGCATTCCTAATATTATATACTCTGGCTGTGAGTAACAAGAAAACTGTCATATCATTAGTCATCAGGGAAATGAACATTAAAATCACAGTGTGATGCCACTGCACATCTATTAGAATAGCTAAAATTAAAAGGACACCATACCAAGTGTTGGTGGGTATGTAGATTAACTGGAACTCTCCTACACTGCTGGTGGGAATATAAAACTGTCACTCCAAATATGACCCCGCCTTTCCACTGCTGGGTATTTACGGAAGAGAACGGATAGCATATGTCCCTGCAAAGACTTCCACGGAGTCTTGATTGAGTGATGTCTCCTCAAAACTGCCTGGGGCTAAAAGATCAGATGTGGCATCCTGAGAAGGCAAGTAGACCTGGGGTCATTTTAATAGGATCTTTTCCAAGAGGAAACATGTCACAGGGCAGGGGGACAAAAGAGAATCCTGGTGGGAAGATCATGGGGGTACAGTCAGAAAGTCACGGGGAAAATTATCAGTTTTTAACAGCATGCAGGCCTGGCGTGCAGGAAGACCATTCACCCTCACTCTCCAGACAGTGACTTCTTTTCTGCAAGTAGCTGGCAGAAAAGGAGAAGGTTTAACTCTAAATCAAGTTCAGAAGTTTTGAAATACACACAAGACTGTACAGTCTATAATCAAATGGAAAGTCCGAAGACTGTCTATTACCTAGGACATAACAGAGAAGTCATGGGTCCTACCATGGGATAGGAAAAACCTTGGGATACAAAAATCAAAACGCACTTTGGTCATATCCTCAGAATACTACTTGTTTAATGAAATTGTTATGCTTAAAAATGCCTTAGAATATAGCGAAGGCTTGAATAAATCACAGTGTGTCCATATGAAGAACTGGTTAAGATAATTATGTAATTTTTTAAATTATTTTGAAAACTATAGAGTAGCCTAAAAAGTGATGCTATGTGAAAAAAAAGTTCTCAAAACATTATTTCACAGTGTGATATCATACACTGAAAATACACGTATTTATAGTATTTAAAATTATCAGGTCAGATGAATTTGTCCAGCATGAGCAAAAGTTCAGTGTACTGAAATAAAATTGTCGAGAATATTAACATGTAGAGTGGATGCCAAGCTCCTCAGTACAGTTGTGTAGGTTGTACACTGCACATTTATGGGAACCAGTCATATCACTCTAGGTGAAGGGCAACCCCAGAAGTTGTGTAGCACACAACCTGTGTGATTGTATATGGCAATTGGATAAAGAGAAAGTACTTGTATAAGGCCGAGAAAGACTAGTATTAGATATAGGAACAGAAGTGGGAAAGAATGTGACACAAAAGTCGCAGAAGCAGAATATTTCTCTAGAAGGGAGCAAGAAACTATGTCTGAAAGCTCTGAAGAGATCTAATAGTTTAATACCCCATAAGACTGTCTGACTGAAATGCAGTCTCCATCTCTAGGTAAAATTGCCATATTTAACCTATAAAAATATATTATTTCAAATATTTCATGAAACACATGTGCCAAAACATTATTCATTGTTGATCTCAAATTCAAATTTCACTGGGTGCCTTGTATTTTATCTGGCAAACTTATCTGTAGAGGTAGTGACTCAGGGAATGGTAATCTGTCAGAGGGGAACATTTTTTTAGCCAAAGCTTTTAAATTATTTCTGCCGTTGCTCTTTTCACTCATTACCTCTTTTGGAGACAAGATTTTCCTCTGTGTTACAGCCTACTACCACTTTTCCTCTTGGAGCCTGTCCCAGCAGCATCCTGGTCCAAGATATTCCCCAGGAAGCATTTTTGGATGCTGTGTCAGACGACCTTCAGTGCCTTTTGACTGGGAAAATCCATAGACAGTAACACTTTTAAATTAAAAACTGCACATTAACAAAGTGCTTCATGGGCAAAGCCAGAGCAAGAGGACTAAAGTGTGAGCATCAGGAAGAATCACCTCCTTCTGGTTGTTCCTGATGAGCCTTCAGCCTGGCCTTGCTGCCTCAATTCCCACCGTAGCATCTTCCTCCCACTGCCAGAAAGAGCCTTGAAGGACACGCCCTCCAATGACTTCTCCTTGGTCTCAGTAAAATTAAAGCTCTCACCGCGGGGTGGGAGGCCCTATGTAATGGGCTCTTGCCCACCCTCTAGCCTGCTGGCAGCTCCCCAAAAGTCCAGGCAGGTGCCTGCCCTGTGGGCTTTGCACTTCCTCTTGCACTGGCCCCCTCTCTCACTACTGAGGGTCTCTGCTCACATGTCACCAATCAGAGAAGCCCTCCCCACACTGAACCCACGTTACTCTATCCCTGCTACCGTTCTTTGTTGCATTTTGTTCATAGCTCTCACCACCCTCCACAGTATGTACTGATGCTGTCACCCACCAACCATGTCTAGACTGTGAGAAGAAACACCATCTAATTTAGTCCTGCTGTATCCGTTGTGCCTGAAGTCATGCCTGGCACTTGGTGAGCACTCCATTCATTCATGATAAAGTGTTCACTTCCAGTTAGAGATGCACGGAGCCTCCTCCACACAGCAAAGAGGGCACGATGGAGGGAGGAGAGCAGATAGCCGGGAAGGGACAGGATTCAGGGAGAACAAGTTTTAGAGCATGGGACCCTGTAGACCCTCGGACAGCCCCTCCCATGGGGGTAAGCCCCACTCTGGCACATGCTTGACATGTTCTCCTGACTGGGACAATCCCCTGTGGAGACCTCAGTGCCACACCATGACTGATGCCGCCTTCCCAGGGCTGGAGGGAAAGGACCTTGTTTTGGATGATGGTGGTGACTGGTTCAATTCCTTTTTTTTGTTTTCACCTTAATCTCCCTCCTTTCTCACTTTTCCTGCCAGATTCTCTTTGTAGCACCTTCTTCCTTTCTTACCAACCAGCCCTCTTACTTTTACTCCTGCCTCACTCATAACCACGTGCAGAAAAACCCTTCCATGACACTCCACCCCTTTTAGCCACCCTCCTCTCCTCTTGGCAGACGCAACAGTGGAGAGTGGCCTCCATTTGTAACCTCCACTGCCTCGCCTTCGATCACACTTCGACCTTCGGAGTTAGGACTTCTGTCCCCACCAACATGTGGAAATCTGTCTCTCTAAGGTCACCAAAAAATACCTATCAAGCAGACGCTTAGGATTAAACTACTAGATCACTTCAGAGTTTTCAGACATAGTTTATTGCTCCCTCCCAGAGAAATATTCTATGGCTTCTGTGTCACATCATTCCCAGTTCTGCTCCTATCTCTAACACTAGTCTTTCTTAGCCTTACACAAGTACTTTCTCTTTCCCCGGTTGCCACGTACAGTCACACAGGTTGTGCACTACACAACTTCTGGGGTTGCCCTTCACCTAGACTGTGATATGACCAATATCTGGAAATGCACGGTGTACAGTCTGCATAACTGTACAGAGCTGCTCTGTATCCATCTACATATTATATTCTCCACAATTTCATTTCAGTGCACTTAACTCCTCGCTCTTCATGTTCACACTGGGCAAATTCATCTGATCTGATACTTTCAAATGTTCTGTATACGATGATATTTCCCAAATTGACATCCCCAGTTCATGCTCCTGTTCTTGTGCAACAGACCTGTATTTTTATTGCCATTCTGGATATTTCCCTTTGGATGTCCCACAGGCACTTCAAATTCAGCATTTCAAAACTTAACTCAGTATATTTATCACCCATTGAACCAGATGTTCTCCTATATACCCTACTTCAGTTAATGAGTCTATTATCCACCTGTGACGCGAGTCAGACATCGAAGAGTCATGCTTTTCAATATTCTCACCACCCAGTATGATTTATCACCAGGTTCTGCCAAATGAGCGTATCTCTGCCTCTCCTTCCCCCACCTCCACTCTTCCAGATATGCCCCTCTTCATCACCCTTAGGCTATTACAGAAGGTTCCAATTTCATCTCTCCATCTGCAATCCATCTTCCACATCATACCCCAAATTGTCTTAATAAAAATACAAATCTGGTCTTGTCAGTTCCCTACTTAAAACTCTCATTATCTTAAAAATTACATCTCATCTTTGACAAGTAGTGCCCTCTACAATGTGGCCTCCTGCTGATGCTCAGATTCATATCATGCCAGTTTCCACCTATACCTCCTGCTCCAGCCATACCAGCTATTGCCATTACAGAGAAAACCAGATTTCTCGTACAGTTTCGTGCTTTTGCGCAAGCCAGTCTCATGATAGGACTTGTACTCCAGGCTACCTGGAAAACCCTCAAAATCAAGGCCTCTGTAAACTCACCACTCGGCTCAGACCAGGCTAGCCACTCTGCTCTCTGTGCCACCATGTAAATATGTTTATAACTCTATGCTTTTCCTTATCCCACTACATTGTAATTGTTTTGTTTGCATGATGGTCTGTGTGATTGCTTGAGGGCCAAGCTCATATCTTGTTCGAATTTGCATCCTCTGTGCCTGGCCTAGTGCCTGACGTAGATTATGTATTCCACAATTACATGTTGATGAGTGATGAAAAGTTATATGCGTCACCATCTAAATAATACAAGGAATGGAAACATTTTGTATGTTTGGAATTAGTGGTTCTAAGTCTTCCCCGAGGGAATGCCTAATTTACATACATAGAAAGGAGAGAATCTTTCACCAAGCCTCTTTCGATATTGTCCCTTTTGCCCATATTTCATCTTGTGTGAACAAATAATAAGCCAACTGCAGCCAACAGATGTCTCCTGTAATATGTCTAAGTTGCAAGCATGTGACCAGGAGGAACCCAGGAAGGGTTGCAAGTTGCCAGGCCAGGGTTAATGACTGGGTGGATAGAAATAGATGCAGAGGATGGGTGAATTAGAAGTCCAGACAATTAAATGGCACTAAAGGAAGAGGGCATCAGGGTTCACAGGAGGACAGAAGCTGCAACTAAGAAACAGCCCAAGAGTTCTGCTAATGGGCCAAGCAGAGGCCCAAGAAGATATTGCTGAGGCTACTTGAAAGAGAACCTGCCCTTCAGAATCCAAGTTAGAGGTCAGGCAAAAGCTGACTAAAAGTTTTAGTCTGATAAAATGATGGGAAGAAGGAGGAGGAGGAATAAACACTTATATCATAGTACTCACCACGTGACAAATACCGTTCTAAGTTACCTTTACAGGTGTTAACAACATTCCTACGAGTTATTTTCCCAAATTTTACAGATAAGGGAAATTGAGTCCCAAAGAGCTGAAATATCATTTCCAAAGCTGCATAGTAAGTTGTGGAGCCAGAATTTAAAGCAAGGAATTCTAGCTCCTGGGAGCAGGCACTCTCAACAATATGCTGCCTCCTAGAAGCAAATTTCTGGGTCAAACTGTGTTTGATTTTTAATGATCTTTTTCCATATTACCAAATTGTCTGAGAAAAGGGTTGAAACACCCGATCCTCAGAAGCAAAGTATAAGGCTGAGCCTTTTCTCACACCTTTGCCAACTGCGAGCACCATCGTGTCTCATTCTTGCCTGTCAGATATACAAAAAGTGGTCTCTATTCTCAGAATTCGATTACTAATAAAATCATCATTTTTATACTTATTTTTATTTTTGCGAATTTATTGTTCATGTTGTTGGTTCTTTTTTCTCTTCTGGCATCCATCTTTAATGGTGATTTTGAAGCAACCTTATATTTTAAGTTTACTAACCTTTTGACTCTTATATGTGGTGCTAATTATTATACAATTTTGTCTTTGTATTATGTATATAGTGTTTTTTACCATACTCAAATCTTGAGTTTTTCATAGTCAAATCTATCTCCCTAGAATTTTAACTATGAAACTTTATCATTTTATACATAATTTTCATTACTACTAATTACTTCATTATTATTCTTCATTGTAATATATGACTATACTTTAATTAATACATATTTTATATACAAAAGAAAGCACAGACTCTCACAAACATTCACGTAATCTCGTTCAAATTTCAGCATTGTAGCTTTTGGTTGCAAATGTATTCAGATCATTTAAAAAATAACGTAGCTCGAACACAACTAGCAACTCTTCCCACATTCTCTCTCTAACTCCCTGGTTATGTATAGTTCTGAAAGTTTAAGCATTTTATCACTTACATTTAAGTCTACGATCCATTGTGAATTAATTTTTGTGCAGCATAAGGCAAGAATCTAGGTTATTTTTTCCCAAATAGAATTTTTCCCAGCAGCATTTATGGAAAGGAATGTATTTTCCCCATAGGAATACCTGAGGACGTTGTGGAAAATCAATTAAGCATGTAAGTATGGATTCGCTTTTTAACTCTCTTCTGTTCCATGGATCATTTTATGTTTACACCATACCACACTGTCTTAATTACTATAGCTTTATAGTAGGTCTTGAAATGAGGGAGTTTATGCTCTTTATTTCTCTTTCTAAAAAATGTTTTGGATATCCATGTATTTTGCCTATTTATATAAATTTTAAACTCACCATGTCAATTTCTTTAAAAAGAAAAAAAGGATTGCTAATAGTTTGACATTTCACTGAATCTGTAGATTACTTTGGGTAGAATTGGTATCTTAACAATATTGACTCTTTAAATTGATTAACATGGTGTCAGTCTCCATTTATTAATTACCCTTGGCAACTTTTCTACATCATTTATTAAATGTATTCCTAATTTTATGTTATTGTCAATAGTATGTTTTATCTCGTTTTCTAAATGTTTATTGCTAGAACATAGAAATACTCTTGGGTTTTGAATATTGGCCTTTATCCTACAACCTTATTAAATTAGTTTATTAGTCCTACTAGATTTTTGTAGATTACATAAGCTCATGTTGTCTGCAAATAATAACACTTTGCTTTTTCTTTTCCAATGTTTATACCTTTTTTTCCTTGCTTTACTACACTGGCTGGGATGTCTAGTAAAATTACAAATATAGAAGTGCTGAAGCAGAAATTCTTAATTTATTCCTGATCTTAGGCAGGAAGTGCAAAGCTTTTCATTACTGATATGTGCAGTAGTTTTTAGGGGTCTTAACCAGGTCAAGAAATTTTCTTTCTAAAAATCATCATTTATTGAGATTATTTTAATTATGAATGAGTGTTGAATGTTGTCAAATGTTTTTGGCAACTTTCAAAGTGATTGTATGTTTTCTTCTTCATTTTATTAATATGATAAGTTACATTAATTGATTTTCAAATATTAAATCAATCTTGCTTTTCTGGAATGAAACCCCACTTCCCCATAATCATGTCTCATCCTTCACATATACAATTAGATTTGATTTGCAAACTTTTTAAAGGGACTCTGTGTCCATGTTCATTAGAGATACTAGTCTGTAGTTCTGTCTTTTCTGGACTTTTTCTTCAGTTTGGGTAACAAGGTAATAGTGGCCTCACAAAATAAGCTAAAATGTTTTTCCTCCTCCTTTATTTTTGAAAGGGTTTTGTAAGAGTAGATTTATTTTCTTTTTTACATATTTGATAAGAGACATCTAGGACTAGAGTTTTCTGTATAGGAAAATTTCAAGTCATAAATTCCACTCTGATATGATTTTGCTCTGTATCCCCTCCCAAATCTCATGTCAAATTGTAATTCCCAATGTTGGGGGAGAGACCTGGTGGGAGGTGACTGGACCATAGGGGTGTTTTTCCCCCTTGCTGTTTTCGTGACAGTGACTGAGTTCTCATGAGATCTTGTTGTTTAAAAGTGTAGCACTTCCCCCTTCATGATGTCTCTGTCTCCTGCCATGATGTGGAGATGTCCTTGCTTCCCCTCTGCCCTTCTGTCATAATTGAAAGTTTCCTAAGGCCTCCCAGTCATGCTTCCTGTATAGCCTGTGGAACTGTGAGTCAATTAAACCTCCCTTCTGCATAAATTACCCAGTCTCGAGTAGTCCTTATAGCAGTGTGAAAATGGACTATTACAAAAAATTGGCACCAGGAGTGGGGTATTGTTATAAAGATACCTGAAAATGTGGAAGCAACTTTGGAACTGGGTAATGGGCGAAGGCTGAAACAATGTGGAGGGGTTCGAAGAAGGCAGGAAGATGAGGGAAAGTTTTGAACCTCCTAGAGATTTGTTGAATGGTTGTAACCAAAATGCTGATAGTGATATGGACAATAAAGGCCAGGTTAAGGTGGTCTCAGATGTAGATGAGGAACTTACTGGGAACTGGAATAAAGGTCACTCTTGCCATGCTTTAGCAAAGAGACTGGTGGCATTGTGCCCCTGCTCTAGAGATCTGTGGAACTTTGAACTTGAGAGAGAGATGATTTAGGATAGCTGGCAGAAGAAATTTCTAAGTTTCTGGCAGAATAAATTTCTAAGCTTCTGGCAGAAGGAATTTCTAAGCAGCAAAGCATTCAAGATTTGACCTCGCTGCTTCTAACAGCATATACTCATATGCATTTGCAAAGAGGTGATCTGAACCTGGAAGTTACATTTAAAAGGGAAGGAGAGCATAAAAGTTTAGAATATTTGTAGTCTGACCATGCAGTAGAAAAAAAAATCCCATTTTCAGTGGATAAATTCAAGCCAGCTGCAGAAATTTGTGTAAGTAAAGAAGAGATGAATGTTAATAGCCAAGACAATGAAGAAAATGTTTCTGGGGCATTTCAGGGACCTTCACAGCAGCTGCTCTTATCACAGGCCTGGAAGCCTAAGAGGGAAAAAAATGGTTTTCTAGGTCAGGCCCAGGGCCCCAGTGTTCTGTGCAGCCTCAAGACATGGTGCCCTGTATTTCAGCCACTCTGGCTACAGTCATGGCTAAAAGGGCCCAAGGTACAGCTCAGTCCATTGCCTCAGAGGATTCAAGCCCCAAGCCTTGGCAGTTTCCATGTGGTCTTGGGCCTGTGGGTGCACAGAAGGCAAGAGTTGAGGTTTGGGAGCCTAGATTTCAGAGGATGTATGGAAACACCTGGATGTCCAAGTGGAAGTCTGCTGCAGGGTCAGAGCTCTGATGGAGAACCTCTACTAGGGCAACGTGGAGAAAAAATGTGGGGTTGGAGCCCCCACATAGAGTCCCCAGTGGGGCACTGTGTAGTGGAGCTGTGAGAAGAGAGCCATCATTCTCCAGACCCCAGAATGGTAGATCCACTGACAGCTTGTACCATGTACCTGGAAAAGCTGCAGGCAATCAGTGCCAGCCCATGAAAGCAGCCACGAGGTCTGTGTACTTTGCAGAGCCACAGGGACAGAGCTGCCCAAGGCCTTGGGGAGCCCACCGCTTGCATCAGTGTGGCCTGGATGTGAGACATGGAATCAAAGGAGATTATTTTGGAGCTTTAAGATTTAATGACTGCCCTGTTGGGTTTTGGACTTGCATGGGACCTGTAGTCACTGTGTTTTGACTGATTTCTCCCTCTTAGAATGGGTCTATTTACCCAATGCCTCTACCCCCGTTATATCTTGAAAGTAACTAACTTGTTTTTAATTTTACAGGCTGATAGGCAGAAGGGACTTGCCTTGTCTCAGATGAGACTTTGGTCTTGGCCTTTGATGAATACTGGAATGAGATAAGACTGGGGACTGTTGGGAAGGCATGATTGTGTTTTGAAATGTGAGAAGGACATGGTATTTGGGAGGAGCCAGGGGTAGAAGAATATGGCTTGGCTCTGTGTCACCACCAAAATCTCAGGTCAAATTGTAGCTCCCCATATTGGAGACAGAACCTGGTGGAAGGTGAATGGATCATGGTGGTGGACTTCCCCCTTGTTATTCTCATGATC
>NW_012115510.1:12494-12897 GCF_000951035.1 Colobus angolensis palliatus | reverse complement strand
ACAGAGACAGAAGCACGAGGCCTGGCCCCCGGCTCCTCTTTCGAGGGGCTCTGGTGTCCTCCGTGCCTGCCTTACCCTCCCCGGGCACTTTCCAGCACATGCCCTGCACCATCAGCCTCTTCTTGCCAGGGTCATGCCCACGAACCACGCTTGGCTCCCCCCGGCCTCAGGCAAGCCCTCCCTGCCACCTGGAAGGTTTCTTTTCTTTGACTTTTCAAACTCAACCCAGCTTTCAAGTCTCAGATTCACATTTCTTTTATCCTTCCTCTAAAAACATAGCTATGCCGGGTGCGGTGGCTCACACCTGTAATCCCAGCACTTTGGGAGGCCAAGGCGGGTGGATCACTTGAGGTCAGGAGTTCAAGACCAGCCTAGCTAATATGATGAAACCCCGTCTCTACTA
>NW_012115510.1:5052-7009 GCF_000951035.1 Colobus angolensis palliatus | reverse complement strand
GCCAAGACGTTCAGGCCCTGGTGTGGCTGGAGCACCCTGAGCCAAGCCTCCCTCCCACCCTGTAAAACTCATCTTGCTGGGTGTTGAGTTTCATTCTCAGCTCACAGGAAACCTGCAAAAAAATATTTTCTTTGGCAGCCAATATGAGGGTGGCAGCCCCAGACATCTCTCCTGGGCGATGGCCAAGCCTGGAGTGGCCGCTGCCCTCCACAGCTGCCCAGGAGACACAGTGGACAAGGCCAGTATTCTGAACTCATCTGCCTTAAATAGGGTTCTTCCCCTCCCCCATCGAGGCCAGAGAGATCACTGCCTGAGGGATGGGGCCCCACAGGAGCCTTCTGGCCAACACAACCTCTCCCAAGCTGATGGGCACCCGACCGTCACAGCAAGCGGCGTGGCAGACCCTCCAGAGGCCCAGCCCCCGACTGCCTTCTGTTGCTGAAGGGTTCTGAGGGTAGAAGGCTCTCACAGGAGGGCAGTCAAGAGCCCAGCTGTACCTGCCCCGCCATGAGTCTTTTTGTAGGGGTACCGCCCTCCCTTCAAGAGGTGTCCATCCCTCTCCCATCTAGACCAGCCCTGTCCTTCAGACTCCCAGGCCCTGACCACACGGTTGGTGTCAGTGGCCACAACTGGCCCCTGCTGGCTCAGTCAGGTCCTTACTTCCAAGAGGGGGACCCTGGAGAAGAATGAATGAGATGGGAGTATCTGAACTAAAATGGTGGCAGAGTGGGTGACAGCCATCACACTGGGTCATGGAGATGCAGACAGCCGGTGGGGGCCAGGCGCCGCACGCCTGTAATCCCAGTATCATGGGAGGCTAAAGCAGGCGGATCGCCTGAGGTCAGGAGTTCGAGACCAGCCTGGCCAACATGGTGAAAACTCCCCCCATCTCTACTAAAAATACAAAAATTAGCCAGGCATGATGAAGCACATCTGTAATCCCAGCTACTTGGGAGGCTGAGGCAGGAGAATTGCCTGAACTCGGGAGGCAGAGGTTGCAGTGAGCTGAGATTGTGACACTACACTCCAGCCTGGGCAACAGAGCGAGACTCTGTCTCAAAACAAAACAAAACAAAACAAAACAAAACAAACAAACAAACAAAAACCAAAGGGAGGCACGAACCAAGAGTGGCTGGAAGGTGGAGCAGGATCTTTAAAAAGTAAACCCTGATGGCTGCGGCCAAGTAAACACTGTTAACAGTGTTATACAGAAAGGGTGGGGAACAGTTGCACTCCCACCCCCAGCGCTGCCCATTTCAGGGCCGGACCCTCATCGGAACATTACACTCTGCTCCACACGGGGCAGGACAGAAGATACCCACCTACCTGAGTTCCCATCACCCAGGCGCACCCACTAACCTTTCCGTGAACACCTTTGTATGCTGCTTTTTTTTTTATGTTTTATTTTTTTTGAGACCGGGTCTCACTCTGTCACCCAGGCTAGAGTGCACTGGCGTGAGCTCAGCTCACTGCAACCTCCACCTCCCGGGTTCAAGTGATCCTCCTGCCTCAGCTTCCCAAGCAGCTGGAACTGCATGCATGTGCCACCATGCCCGGTTAATCTTTGTATTTTTTGTAGAGATGCAGTTTCGCCATGTTGTCCTGGCTGGTCTCAAACTCCTGGGCTCAAGTGATCCTCCTGCCATGGCCTCCAAAAGTGCTAGGATTACAGGTGTGAACCACCATGCCTGGCCTGTATACTTCTTTCTAGATCTACTCACATATTTGACTTCACATAAATGAAATATTAGGCCGGGCATGGTGGCTCAAGCCTGTAATCCCAGCACTTTGGGAGGCCGAGATGGGCGGATCATGAAGTCAGGAGATCGAGACCGTCATGGCTAACACGGTGAAACCCTGTCTCTACTAAAAAATACAAAAAACTAGCTGGGCGTGGTGGCGGGGGCCTTTAGTCCCAGCTACTCGGGAGGCTGAGGCAGGAGAATGGCGTGAACCC
>NW_012115510.1:0-307 GCF_000951035.1 Colobus angolensis palliatus | reverse complement strand
CCCGTCTTGGCCTCCCAAAGTGCTGGGATTACAGGCTTGAGCCACCGCGCCCCGCGAGCCTCTGCTCTTAAACTGGTCCAGGCCAGGGTCCCCCAGGCTGTGGCTGGGCTGGGTGTCCCCTATGGTCCCTCAGCAGTCGGTAATCCACCCACCAATATCAAGATGAGAAGTGAAGGGGGCTGGTTAGGAGTGAAGCAATGGGCTGGGTGTGGTGGCTCATGCCTGTAATCCCAGCACTGTGGGAGGCCGAGGCGGGCAGATCACCTGAGCACAGGAGTTCCAGACCAGCCTGGGCAACATGGTGAAA
>NW_012115509.1:12548-12878 GCF_000951035.1 Colobus angolensis palliatus | reverse complement strand
CAGGAGGACTGCTTGAGCCCAGGAGGCCGAGGCTGCAATGAGCTCTGACAGTGCCACCACACTTCAGTCTGAGCAAAAGACCCCATCTCCCCCCCGACCAAAAAAAAAAAGCATAGACTCAAAAAGACTCAAATACCACTTAGCCTACATGACTCCTTTTAAACTAAGTGCACAAATATGTTTTGGGTCTTATAGTAGACTTAAAACTCAAATACCACCCAGTGTCTATTTTTCCTTTCAAAATAAACATACAAATGTATCTAGGTCACAAAGCAGTAACTCTGTGGTAGTTTTCTTATTTAAGAAAAATAATTCCTTTCCTTTTTTTTT
>NW_012115509.1:7277-9103 GCF_000951035.1 Colobus angolensis palliatus | reverse complement strand
TGAACCCAGGAGGCGGAGCATTCAGTGAGCCGAGATCGCGCCCCTGCACTCCAGCCTGGCGACAGAGCGAGACTCCATCTCAGGAAATAAAAAAAAAAAGTACTTGAAAGCAGCCCCACAGCATCTACCATCAGAGTCACAGCAACAGGACGCGCGTCCGTCTGGGATGGTCTCCAGCACAGGCGCCACTGCTGTGTCCCTAGAGCGTAGCTGATTCCAGTGGTGCTTCATGTCTTAAGGGCTCATCACACATCCCGAGGTCTAGGGGCCTCTTCGCAGCCACACCTGTGAATGTGGATCTCATGGACACAGACCCAGAGTCGGACCCCTCCAGAAACATCCAAAGTCCCCAAAAACCACGTGTGTGCTTCTGTGGAGTGACGGCACGGCTGGGAACCTGCATAACAAAAGCCCCTGCCATTCAATCGGGCCACACGTCCTTGACATGCAGAGGAGACAAGGCCAGGGCCAACACGGTCAGGAGCAGCAGGTCTGGTCCCAGGCAGTCCCACCCTGAGAGGCAAGCATGGAAGAGCTGCCTTTGGCCTTGGCACCAGCCTGGGTGTGGCCTCCAGGATGGCCCTGCTTCCCCCAGACTCCTGACATCCTTTTCTGCCATGACACAGATAACTCAGACAACTCAGAAAAAATGCTCCATGGGTGAGCTCCTTCTGCCTATTTAAAACACAAGCCTGGCCGGGCACGGTGGCTCACGCCTGTAATCCCAGCACTTTGGGAGGCCAAGGCGGGCAGATCACCTGAGGTCAGGAGCCTGGCCAACATGGTGAAACTCCATCTCTACTAAAAATACAAAAATTAGCCAGGCGCGGTAGTGCGTCCCTGTAATCCCAGCTACTCGGGAGGCTGAGGCAGGAGATTCACTTGAACCCAGGAGGCGGAGGTTGCAGTGAGCCGAGATCACACCACTGCACTCCAGCCTCGGCAACAGAGCGAGACTCCGTCTCAAAAAGAAAAGAAAAGAAAAAATTTAACAAACTCTTCCCAACTTGTGATTTTACGTAACGGGGCGGCCTACAGAGCACCTGCCAGGTTTGGAGCCCTGCAGACCGTGCGGAGACGCCCGACCAGAGCGGCTGCAGAGGTCACTCTGCACTCCAGAGCCCTGTTCGGGATGCCGCTCTTCAACCACCTCAGCCAAGTGCTCACAGCCAGCATCACTGTCCACGGCACAAAATGACGCCACGGTGACACGACCATGGTGCCCTGAGAGGACACAACTTCACCTCTAGAGTTCCTGCCAGAGGTAACTGACCTAGATCTAATCAAGAGGAAACATCCAACAAATCCTCATCGAGAGACACTCGACAAAATCACTGATGCCGCGCTCTTCAAAAACCTCCGTGTCACCGAAGACAAAGGCTGAGGACGGAGATTAGAGCGACGGGAGGCTCGACGCGACACGGGGCCTGCTCGGCGAAGGGCAGGGGTGATGGTGGATGGAGCCTGGAGGAGGTCGGCTGTTAGGCCACAGTTGCCGTAGCAGCGCTCACCGGGGCCAGGTACAAAAGAGGATGCCTGCAGGAAAAGCGTCACCTTTGCAACTGCCCCTTGAATGCTTCAGAAGAGGGAGAGAGACTGAACATGCGGGTTTGGTGAAACAGTAATAGAATGGGAATCTGGGAAAATGGAAATTCTCTGGACTATTTTTGTAACTTTGCTTTAATTCTCAAGTAATTTCAAAAGAAAAAGAGGCCGGGCGCGGTGACTTACACCTGTGATCCCAGCACTTTGGGAGGCCGAGGCGGGTGGATCACGAGGTCAGGAGATCGAGACCATCCTGGCTAACACGGTGAAACCCCGTCTCT
>NW_012115509.1:0-1082 GCF_000951035.1 Colobus angolensis palliatus | reverse complement strand
CCTCAGATTGCCAAGTAGCTAAGACTACAAGCACATGTCCCCACACCTGGCTAAGTTTTTGTAATTTTTTTCTAGTACAGACAGGGTTTCACCATGTGGGCCAGGCTGGTCTCAAACTCCTGACCTCAAGTGATCCACCCACCTTGACCTCCCAAAGTGCTGGGATTGCAGGCGTGAGCCACTGTGCCCGGCCAGCTTTAACTTCTTATCCTTCAGAACTCATGACATGCCATCATGTTTATTTTTATTTCTTATTTTTTTTGAGACGGAGTCTCGCTCTGTTGCCCAGGCTGGAATGCAGCGGTGCAATCTCGGCTCACCGCAAGCTCCACCTCCCGGGTTCACGCCATTCTCCTGCCTCAGCCTCCCGAGTAGCTGGGACTACAGGTGCCCACCACCACGCCCGGCTAGTTTTTTGTATTATTTTTTTTTTAGTAGAGACGGAGTTTCACCGGGTTAGCCAGGATGGTCTCGTCTCGATCTCCTGACCTCATGATCCGCCTGCCTCAGTCTCCCAAAGTGCTGGGATTGCAGGCGTGAGCCACTGCACCCGGACTTTCAGCACCAATCTTCTAACCTAAGCCTCCAAAGCTTCAAACAGGCTTTGACACCTAACGACCCGGCTCAGCACTGGCTGGCAAGTATAATCTTTCAGTGAAGCACGTTTACTGCATGCACTGCTTCAAAGCGACTTAGGAAGCACATGGTTTTGACACAAAACTTTTCCATACAGACAAGGCCAGCTTCAGGCTTGTGTGGCCAGCACAGCTGCAGAAAGCCCGCCTCAGAAGGGTCAGGCGTGGAGTTTAATGCCTTACTGACAACATCTTGAAATTCCTCATCATTTATCTTTCAATTGGTGTTCTGTAGTGAGGTTCAACGGGACACAGCCCATCTTGCTCCGGCACCCACTTCTTCCTCCACAACTGTCCACCGTCCCTGGTGGGTGTGAACAGCGGTGGCTTGCTTCAGACACACATTCCTGGGAAAGTCTGAAGTCAAATGGCAAATTAAAAACACTATGGCAGGCCAGGAGTCCATGGAAGACATGAAGAAGCTTTCCTTGTTTTTTTTTTTTTTTT
>NW_012115508.1:12138-13520 GCF_000951035.1 Colobus angolensis palliatus | reverse complement strand
CAGGAGTTGGAGATCATCCTGGGCAACAGGGCAAAACCATGCCTCTATTAAAAAAATACAAGGCCAGGGCCAGGCGCGGCGGCTCACACCTGTAATCCCAGCACTTTGGAAGGCCGAGGCGGGCAAATCATGAGGTCAGGAGTTCGAGACCAGCCTGGCCAACATGGCGAAACTCTGTCTCTACTAAAATTACCAAAAAAAAAAATAGCTGGGCATGGTGGTGCATGCCTGTAATCCCAGCTACTCAGGAGGCTGAGGCAGAAGAATCAACTTGAACCTAGGAGACAGAGGTTGCAGTGAGCTAAGATCACACCACTGCACTCCAGCCTGGATGACAGAGCAAGACTCTGTCTCAAAAAAATAAAAATAAAAATTAGTCAGATCATGGGCAAGATTACTGTGCCAAAGTAGAAATGACTCTTCTTAGGGCTACCAAATTAATTCCAGTCAGAATCAGAGTGGGGAGAACAGAGGGAAAACTGGCAAACTTGACACTGGAGCAGCATCATCCTTTTCCAAACCAGACTTGTCTGTGCCCCATGGAGAAGGGGATCCACCAACAGCCCGCCACCAAACGGTGATCCCTGAGGGCCAGCCTCTAAGTTGGGACCCATGGCCACCATCCCGCAGACAGTACTCTCTAGATACACTACTGGAGAGTTGTTAAAGACACTGTTAAGGGCTAAGCGCAGTGGCCCATGCCTGGAATCCCAGCACTTTGCGAGGCCAAGGCAGGAGAATTGCTAAAGCTCAATAATTCAAGACCAGCCTAAGCAACATGGTAAGATTCCATCTCTACAAAAAATGTGAATTAACATAGGAATGCCAGCTACTAGGGAAGCTGAGGCAGGAGGATCACTTGGGTCCAGGAGGTCGAGGCTGCTGCAGTGAGCCATGTTTGCACCGATGCACTCCACCCTGGGTAACAAGGCAAGACTCGGTCTCAAAAAAAAAAAGATACTGCTGAAGATTGATTTGTGTCCTCCCAAAAATCATATGTTGAGCCAGGCATGGTGGCTCATGCCTGCAATCCCAGCACTTTGGGAGGCTGAGGCGGGCGGATCACCTGAGGTCGGGAGTTCAAGACCAGCCTGACCAACACGAAGAAACCCAGTCTCTACTAAAAATATAAAATTAGCTGGGCGTGGTGGTGCATGCCTGTCATCCCAGCTACTCGGGAGGCTGAGGCAGGAGAATCGCTTGAACTCAACAGGCAGAAGTTGCTGTGAGCTGAGATCGTGCCATTGCACTCCAGCCTGGGCAACAAGGGCGAAATTCAGTCTCAAAAAAAAAAAAAAAAAAAATCGTATGTTGAAGTCCTAACTCCCAATAACAGAATGTGACCTTCTCCGGAGACAGGGTCTTTACAGAGGTAATCAAGT
>NW_012115508.1:6342-7223 GCF_000951035.1 Colobus angolensis palliatus | reverse complement strand
GTCTCGGCCTCCCAAAGTGCTGGGATTACAGGCTTGAGCCACCGCGCCCGGCAAAAATAACTTCTTAACATATGTTAATACATGCATCTCCAGGCACCATGGTCATTATCATTTTTATTGTCTCTCCACATATCTTGGACCTTAAACTAGGTAAGCTACAAAATTTCCTGACATTTAGTTGTAACTAAGTTTTTTGTTTTTTGGTTTTTTTTAAAGAGGGGACATGAGAGAGGCACAGCCCATTAAGACACTGATTTTTCTATTACTAGATGTGTCTGAAATGCAGTAACATTTCCTTAATAAGTTCGCTCTGTATACGGTCATGTGGCACTTTCAAACACTAATCTCAAATCTATTTATATCAAATGCAGCAAAGCACACACAGCAAACACATCTTGGAAACCACTTTACAAGCCTGTAAGAAATCAGTGTTAGTCACAATAGAGGCAAAAGGCAAAGAGCCAGCAATACAATCGCGCATGCTCAAATCATAAAGTTTACAGGGAAGTATGACTAAAAGTAAATAGTACAGGGGTTTTCCAATGAGGATGATATACCTTAGGCAAAAATGTGTAAGAATCAATATGAAACATCTAAGACAGCAATTCCCTTTAGTGAAACCATTCTTTAAGGTATAGAAAAGACTTTTTTTAAGACTCCTAAAAATCCTTTAGAAATAAACACCTTGGCCAGGCACGGTGGCTCACGCCTGTAATCCCAGCACTTTGGGAGGCTGAGGCGGGTAGATCACCTGAGGTCAGGAGTTCGAGACCATCCTGGCCAACATGGTGAAACCCCGTCTCTACTAAAAAAACAAAAAATATCAGCTGGGCGTGGTGGCTCACGCCTGTAATCCCAGCACTTTGGGGGCGGGCAGATCA
>NW_012115508.1:0-1459 GCF_000951035.1 Colobus angolensis palliatus | reverse complement strand
AGGGAGGGAGGGAAGGAGGGAAAAGAAAGAAACTTGCCCAAAGTCACCAAGTTCTAAGTGGCAGCACAACTATCAGAATCCACTTAGTCTGAATCCAGAAGCTATACTTTTAAACCACTGTACTCTACAAATAATTTTAAATAATTGAGTATCTACTGTTTCCAAACTTCTCACTATTACAAAGTTTTGATGAACCTTCTTTTTTTTGAGATGGAGTCTTGCTCTGTCACCCAAGCTGTAGTGCATTGGTACGATCTCGGCTTACTGCAACCTCCGCCTCCAGGATTCAAGCGATTCTCCTGCCTCAGCCTCCCGAGTAGCTGCGACTACAGGCACCCGCCACCATGCCCAGCTAATTTTTGTATTTTTAGTAGAGACAGGGTTTCACCATGTTGGCCAGGCTTGTTTTGAACTCCTGACCTGAGGTGATCTGCCTGCCTCAGCCTCCCAAAGTGCTGGGATTACAGGTGTAAGCCACCAAGCCCAGCCCTTGATGAACCTTGTTATAAGAAATCTTTTCATACATCGTTGACTTTTTTCCTTAAGATAAATTTTTAGAAGTATGATTGCTAAGCCAGAAGATAAAGCAAATAATTTAAATAACCAGGTGAGCTGTCAACCAGAACACATTTTAATCAGCTCATAAGGAAACTTAATGCAGTAGAAAAGATAATTTGCAACAAATAATTATAATTAGATGGCTCCATATATAGAAATAAGAATCGGCCGGGCGCGGTGGCTCAAGCCTGTAATCCCAGCTACTCAGGAGGCTGAGACAGGAGAATTGCTTGAATCCGGGAGGCGGAGGTTGCAGTGAGCCACAATCATGCCATTGCACTCCAGCCTGGGCAACAGTGCAAGACCACGTCTCAAAAAAAAAAAAAAAAAAAAAATTAGCCGAGCATGGTGGTGTGTGCCTGCAGTCCCAGCTGCTCGGGAAGATCACTTGAGTCTGGGAGGTTGAGCCTGCAGTGAGCCATGATCATGCCACAGCACTCCAGTCTTGGTGACAGAGTGAGACTCTGTCTTAAAGAAAAAAAATAAAACAAAGAACAAAAAAAAACAAAAAAAAAACCTTGCTGAATAAAACAACTAAGGGTTTCATTTATGTTTTACCAGAATTGGGGTGCCAGGGGGTGGAGGGGGTTCTCAGCTTAAAAGATAAAAGGAATTGGGTTAGTAAATCCTAACTACATAGAGATCATTTTTATTAATAATCATAAGAAAGGGGCCTAATTCCATCCTTTGTAGTTAGACAGACCTAGATTAAAATTTCAGCTTCTGCATTTACTAGCTAGATAAACTTGGGCAAATTACTTAACCTCTCAAAGCTTTAGCTTCTTCATCTATAAAATGGGGATGGCAAACATACATATACTTCATTGGGTCGTGATAGAAAGTAAACGAACTAAGGAATACAAATCGCACAGAGCCTGACCTAGAGGAGGCCCTCAGTAAA
>NW_012115507.1:8222-8573 GCF_000951035.1 Colobus angolensis palliatus | reverse complement strand
CCCTGGAGGAGGCAGAATGGAATAGAATTAGGTGCACCACCCACTCAAGACACAGGGTAGCCGAAAACCAGAGAAGTAAGTCTTGAAAATAACCTGCCTCAGTTCCCCCATTTAATGGACGGAGACAACAAAGGAAGTCAGAGCAGGGGAATGCTGAGCTGCATAGTGTAGAATATGTAGGTGTTTAGGTATCTAGACATCACAGTTTGAAGTAATTGTAAGTGACTTCCAATGTCAGTGACATTGGAATGTGTTGTCTATCACGTAAATTTGATTCATATACGGTGAGTGGTTATTAAGCAGAAGTAAGCTAGTGAAAAGGTAACCATGTAAGTTATGAAACACATCTGA
>NW_012115507.1:5211-6119 GCF_000951035.1 Colobus angolensis palliatus | reverse complement strand
CAGGTCTTTTCTAATGCTGTTCTTGTGATAGTGAATAAGTCTCATGAGATCTGATGGCTTAAAAATGGGGGTTCCCTGCACAAGCTCTCTCTTTGCCTGCTGCCATCCACGTAAGATGTGACTTGCTCCTCCTTGCCTTCTGCCATGATTGTGAGGCCTCCCCAGTCACATGGAACTGTGAGTTCTCCATTATACCTCTTTCTTTTGTAATTTACCCAGTCTCAAATATGTCTTTATCAGCAGTGCTAAAACAGACTAATAGAGTATTTACTAATTTTAGTACCAGTAGAGTGAGGTGTTGCTGAGAAGATACCAGAAAATGTGGAAATGACTTTGAAACGGGTAACAGGCAGAGGTGGGAACAATTTGGAGGGCTCAGAATAAGACAGGAAAATGTGGGAAAGTTTGGAACTTCCTAGAGACTTGTTGAATGACTTTGACAAAATGCTGATAATGATATGAATAATAAAGTCCAGGCTGAGGTGGTCTCAGAGGGAAATGAGGAACTTGTTGGAAACTGAAGCAAAAGTGACTCTTGTTACATTTTAGCAAAGACAATGCTGGCATTTGAACCTACCCTAGAGATTTGTGGAACTTTGAACTTGAGGGAGATGATTTAGGGTACCTAGCAGAAGAAATTTCTAAGCAGCAAAGCATTAAAGACATCACTTGGGTGCTGTTAAAAGCATTCAGTTATATAAGGGAATCAGAGCATAAAAGTTTGGAAAATTTGCAACAGCACAATGTGATAGGAAAGAAAATCACATTTTCCGATTTCATCAAAGTCACATTTCGTGAGAAGAAATTCAAGCCGGCTGCAGAAATGTGCATAAATAACAAGGAGCCAAATGTTAATTCCCAAGACAGTGAGGAAAATGTATCCAGGGCATGTCAAGGTCTTCACTGCA
>NW_012115507.1:0-311 GCF_000951035.1 Colobus angolensis palliatus | reverse complement strand
GAATGAAAAGAAGGAAAGAATGAATAAATGAGATCATTTCTGTCAAACACTACCTGGGGCAAAATACAACAGAAAGATGTAACCGAGAATGGGTGTGGGCTGCACTGTGTTATGTAGGGAGGTCAGAGAAACCATTTTGAAAGAAGTAATAGTAACATGAAGACCTGAAAGTGGAGAAACAGGTGATTGTGCAGGGTTCTAGGGAAAATGCATTTTATGAAGCAAATGCAAAGATCTATGGTGAAATAAGGCTGCTGTTTTCAAAAAGTAGATGAAAACATTGGGTCTGGAATGCAGGAAGCCACAAAGAG
>NW_012115506.1:12366-12789 GCF_000951035.1 Colobus angolensis palliatus | reverse complement strand
CTCTCTGTCACCCAGGCTGGAGTGCAGTGGCATGATCTTGGCTCACTGCAACCTCCACCTCCCCGGGTTCAAGCGATTCTCCTGCTTCAGCCTTCCGAGTAGCTATGATTACAGACACGCACCACCACACCTGGCTAATTTTTGTATTTTTAGTAGAGATGGGGTTTCACCATGTTGGTCAAACTGGTCTCAAAGTCCTGACCTCGTGATCCACCCGCCTCTGCCTCGCAAAGTGCTGGGATTACAGGCGTGAGCCACTGTGCCCAATTTCTGTATCTTTTATGGAGACAGGGTTTCACCATGTCGCCCAGGCTGGTCTCGAATCCTAGACTAAACAGATCCACCTGCCTTGGACTCCCAAACTGCTGGGATTACAGGGGTGAGGCACCATGCCTGACTCTGTCCATCCTTTTTTTTTTTTTT
>NW_012115506.1:6709-7214 GCF_000951035.1 Colobus angolensis palliatus | reverse complement strand
TTAGTACAGCCTCTATGGACAACAGCATGCAGGTTCCTCAAAAAACTGAAAATAGAACTATCATAAGATCAGGCAATGTCACTGCTGGGTATATATCCAAAAGAGAAAAAATTGTCAGGTACAGTGGCCCACACCTGTAATATGAGCACTGTGGGAGAAAGAGGCAGGAGGATCACTGAGTCTAGGAGTTAGAGGCCACCCTGAGCAACACGGCGAGACCCTGTCTCTACAAAAAGTACAAAAAATTAGCTGGACGTGGTGGTGTGCACCTGTAGTCCCAATTACTTGGGAGGCTGAGGCAGAATTGCTTGACCCTGGAGGTGGAAGTTACAGTGAGCCGAGATCGTGCCATTGCACTCCAGCCTGGGCGATAGGAGTGAAACCCTGCCTCAAAAACAAATAAATAATAATTTTAAAAGTAAAACATTAGGCCAGGAGTAGTGGCTCACACCTGTAATCCCAGCACTTCGGGAGTTCAAGGCAGGTAGATCACGTGGTCAGGACA
>NW_012115506.1:0-1394 GCF_000951035.1 Colobus angolensis palliatus | reverse complement strand
GGCCAGGATGGTCTCGATCTCCTGACCTCGTGATCCGCCCGCCTCGGCCTCCCAAAGTGCTGGGATTACAGGCGTGAGCCACCACGCCCAGTTTATTATTATTATTATCATCATCTTGAAACAGAGTCTCGCTCTGCTGCCTAGGCTAGAGTGCAGTGGCATGATCACAATTCACGGCAGCCTTGACCTCCTGGGCTCAAATGATCCTCCCACCTCAGCCTCCTGAGCAGTTGTGATCACAGGTACGGACCACAATACTCAGCTAATTTTTAAATTTTTTTGTACATATGCAGTCTCATTATGTGGACCAGGTTGGTCTCAAACTCCAGGGCTCAAATGATCCACCTGCCTCGGCCTCCCAAAGGGCTGGGATTACACACGTGCACCACCGTGCCTGGACAATAAGTTATTATTAATGACAAATTCTATTCTAAGAAAGCTACCCTACTAATATCAGCTTGGTGTAGTGGCTCACACCTGTAATCCCAGCACTTTGGGAGGTGGGCAGATCACCTGAGGTCAAGAGTTCAAGACCAGCCTCACCAACATGGTGAAACCCCATCTCTACTAAAAATACAAAAATTAGGTGTGGTGTGGTGGTGCATGGCTGTAACTCCAGCTACTTGGGAGGCTGAGGCAGGAGAACTGCTTAAACTGGGGAGGTGGAGGTTGCAGTGAACCAAGATTGTTATCGCTGCACTTAAGCCTGGACGACAGAGTGAGACTCTGTCTAAACCAAAAAAAAAAAGCAAGCTACCCTACTAATATGGAAAGAAATCTATAAAGTGCTTCTCATCTAATAACACATATTTAAAAATTCCAAGACAGGCTGGGCGCGATGGCTCACGGCTGTAATCCCAGCACTTTGGGAGGCCGAGGCGGGCAGATCACCTGAGGTCAAGAGTTCAAGACCAGCCTCACCAACATGGTGAAACCCCATCTCTACTAAAAATACAAAAATTAGGTGTGGTGTGGTGGTGCATGGCTGTAACTCCAGCTACTTGGGAGGCTGAGGCAGGAGAACTGCTTAAACTGGGGAGGTGGAGGTTGCAGTGAACCAAGATTGTTATCGCTGCACTTAAGCCTGGACGACAGAGTGAGACTCTGTCTAAACCAAAAAAAAAAAGCAAGCTACCCTACTAATATGGAAAGAAATCTATAAAGTGCTTCTCATCTAATAACACATATTTAAAAATTCCAAGACAGGCTGGGCGCGATGGCTCACGGCTGTAATCCCAGCACTTTGGGAGGCCGAGGCGGGTGGATCATGAGGTCAGAAGATTGAGACCACCCTGGCTAACACGGCGAAACCCCGTCTCTACTAAAAAAGAAATACAAAAAATTAGACAGGTGTGGTGACAGGCACCTGTAGTCCCAGCTACTTGGGAGGCTGA
>NW_012115505.1:7669-9232 GCF_000951035.1 Colobus angolensis palliatus | reverse complement strand
ATTTATATTCAGCTGAGAGAATGCTTTGGCAAGTATAAAAGCTGTCTAAATGTGAAGGGTTATCTAGCAGAAGACAAACCAGACTTGCTCGAAGCAGTTCCTATGTAGACAAAATTGGGCCCAAAGTGGTAATTCCAGAAGGGCACGCTTCAACTCAAGCTTTCTAACCATCAGACCTAACTAGAAGGTGGTTCTTACCTTGGATTACCTCTAAGAGCCCACTGAGATATGAGAGTTAAAACATTACATGCAAGGAAATGGCAGGTATGCTACAGCATGGACAAATGAAAAGTAAGGCATTTACAGGAAAAAAATCTAAGCTATACTTAAAAGACTCATGCTTTCCAGTCAAAAAAGTAGTTTTTGAATAATTATAGAATATTCCCTAAAGACAATGTGATGTTCTATGAAAAAGAGGAAAAAAAAAAAAAAGGAAAGAAAAAGAAAAGGGAGGGAGGACCAAATCCTATTAGGAAAAAACTGTAAATCAAGGGTGTCCAATCTTTTGGCTTCCCTGAGCCACACTGGAAGAAGAGCTGTCTTGGGCCACACATAAAATACACTAAACTAACAATAGCTGATGAGCTAAAAAACAAAATCACAAAAAAAATCTCATAATGTTTTAGGAAAGTTTACGGATTTGTGTTGGGCCACATTCAAAGCTGTCCTGGGCCACATGCAGCCTGCGGGCCATGGGTTGGACAAGCTTGCTGTAAATAGAACATATTTTCTTATCCTTCTACCAAATCACAGTGTAGTTATAACTAAAATGCAATTCTGAGTAGTTATCATAAATCCAGAAAGGGAAAGCAATGCTGACAAAGATCCAGGAAGGAGGATTCACTAGAGATTAAGTTAAAAAGTCAAGCATCTTCAGTTGAGAAACATGAAAGCAAAGGGGCAATGTAATCAAAATCAGAAAACGTATCAATATGGTAAATACTAACTTATTCATCAAATCTCAATATAGTAAGCTTTTATGCTTGAAAAGTATTTCTTTCTGTAACAGATAAAAGAACTCTATGGATTGTGTTATCACATTCTACAAGTTAAAAATAGATTCAAGTGCTTGGATAAATGTGTGTATATGTATACTATTGGCTCCATTCGGGTCCTGTAGGATAGAAGTGCTATCAGATGTGAGGCCCTCAATTTCTGAGGTTAACAACTTAATAGATAACAATGCTTCACCTTAAAACATCAGTTGGTGCCAATTTAGACAGAACAATTGGTTGGATGGACCCCTGAGAGACAGACTCAAGGAGGTTGGTTGGTATAAACTTCCTTCCATTCTTTTACCTCGGTATGTATGTGTGTATAATATATACATACATATTATACAAGAATATATACACATTCCTTATCTTTTATACACTTAGAATGTTCCTTATATAGCTCTGCACCCTGAATTTTTCATTTATCATTTACTCAACATCCTAAGACATTAAAAAGTCTTTTTTTTTTTTTTTCAGACGGAGACTTGCTCTGTCACCAGGCTGGACTGTAGTGACACCATCTCAGCTCACTGCAACCTCCAACTCCCTGGTTCAAGCTATTCTCCTG
>NW_012115505.1:7261-7619 GCF_000951035.1 Colobus angolensis palliatus | reverse complement strand
GTACATTAAAGGACACCATCAAGAAATTGAAAACACAACCCATAGATGGGAGAAGATACCTGCAAATCATGTATCTCACAAGGTATTTCTATCTCGTATATTTAAAGAACTCTTACAACTCAACAATAAAAAAAGAATCCAATTTTAAAACGGGCAAAGGCTAAGCACGGTGGCTCACACTAGAAGGTGAGGATCAGCTGAAGCAAGGATTTTGAGACCTGCCAGAGCAATATACCAAGACCCTATCTCTACAAAATAAATTTAAAAAATAAAAAATTAGCCAGGCATGGTGGCACACACCTGTAGTCCTAGCTACTCAGGAGCTGGAGGTAGAAGGAAACCTTGAGTCCAGGAGTTT
>NW_012115505.1:0-936 GCF_000951035.1 Colobus angolensis palliatus | reverse complement strand
GTATACACAGTAGCTTCCTGGACATCTCTACTTGGATGTCCTATGGGCATTTTATTTTATTTTATCATTATTATTATTATTGAGACAGAGTCTCGCTCTATCATCCAGGCTGGAGTGCAGTGGCACGGCCTCGGCTCACGGCAGCCTCTGCCTCCCAGGTTCCAGTGATTCTCCTGCCTCAGCCTCTGGGGTAGCTGGGATTACAGGTGTGCGCCACCACGTCCAGCCAGTTTTTGTATTTTCAGTAGAGACGGGGTTTCACCATGTTGGCCAGGAGGGTCTCGATCTCCTGACCTCATAATCCGCCTGCCTCAGCCTCCCAAAGTGCTGGGATTACAGGCATGAGCCACCACACCCAGTAGGAAAAATTCTTTTAAATACTATTTCGTGGTTGTAAATGTCCATCCTTAAATATACCATAATTTATTTTCTTATAAATCTTGCTGCTCATTTAGCTTTATTCTCAATTCTCACTAGTATGAATAATGCTACAATGAATACCATTGTTCACAAATCTTTCTATATATCTTAATTTTTCCCCCTTAGGATAAATTCCTATATGTGCAATTACTGAATTAAAGAACGTTTTTAATTTTGCCAATATACGTTGCCAAAATATCTTCCAAAAAACTAGGCCCAATGCACACTCCACTAGCAGTTTCAGAGATTGTCCCCTTACCACCTTTGACAGCACAGTCAACTGCAAATCTGATAGGTTAAAAAAAAATAGTATGTCATTTAATCTGCATTCCTTTGATTACTTATCAGAATAAAAATGTTTCTCATATGCTTCTTGGTCATTTGTATTTTTTCCTTATGAATTCTGATCATGTTCTTTGCCAGCAAAACTTTTCTTTCTCTTGGCCGACAAACTTTCTGTAGAAAACCAGTTAAGATGGAATCACCTAAGTATCAGCAACTGCGGCTCCCCCTGCT
>NW_012115504.1:7254-8306 GCF_000951035.1 Colobus angolensis palliatus | reverse complement strand
TTAAAGTTCAACCTAATAATCTTGTGAATTAGGTCATAGCTCCACTTTAGCAGCTCAGAGAGGAAAAGTGACTTTCTATGGTCACATAGCTGAGGAGTGGCAGAGCATGTCTTTGTGAAGGGCTTCAACATACTTTTCATGATGTCATGTTGTCTTTAGACAGGGGCTGAAAGCCTGCCACTCCAGGTCTTCCTTGGTAAGACCTCTTTCTTCCTTGATAGCCAGCCTTTGTTCAATCACCTTCTTTACATTTGCCCTTTAAACCAGATTGGTCTTTTATGCTGCCCCACCCGCATCTCCAGGCAATCTGGACCTTAATGTGCTTCTTACTCCTAATCCTTGGAGCTCCTTCACTTTAAAAAGTGAGGTACTGGCCGGGCGCGGTGGCTCAAGCCTGTAATCCCAGCACTTTGGGAGGCTGAGACGGGCGGATCACGAGGTCAGGAGATCGAGACCATCCTGGCTAATACGGTGAAACCCCGTCTCTACTAAAAAATACAAAAAACTAGCCAGGCGAGATGGCGGGTGCCTGTAGTCCCAGCTACTTGGGAAGCTGAGGCAGGAGAATGGCGTAAACCCGGGAGGCGGAGCTTGCAGTGAGCTGAGATCTGGCCACTGCACTCCAGCCTGGGTGACAGAGCGAGACTCCGTCTCAAAAAAAAAAAAAAAAAGTGAGGTACTGCAGTTACAGTATAACTCAAGGGGTGGATCAAAGCACCAACTGGAATCTCTCCAGCTGTACCCAGTTTGTTCAGCCTGCTCTTACTCTTGCTCAAGCCGTTACTCTCCCGTCTAGCTTTCTTCTCTTGCCCTATTCTAATTCTATTTATGAAATCTTACCTCCTCCCTGTCAGCTACTGCAGTCCCTTCTTTGGGATCCAGTACTGTGGGTCTGTACCACACAACGGCATTTATCTGTCTTCATTCATTCAACAAACACATTGAAGAGCTGCCACTATGGGTAGATGCTGGGCAGGTGGCTGGAGAGACCTTAGTGAATTACACAGACATGGACCTTGTCTTCAGGGGACTAACTCTAGTGTTAGAGTGGG
>NW_012115504.1:6310-6709 GCF_000951035.1 Colobus angolensis palliatus | reverse complement strand
GGTGGATCAAAGCACCAACTGGAATCTCTCCAGCTGTACCCAGTTTGTTCAGCCTGCTCTTACTCTTGCTCAAGCCGTTACTCTCCCGTCTGGCTTTCTTCTCTTGCCCTATTCTAATTCTATTTATGAAATCTTACCTCCTCCCTGTCAGCTACTGCAGTCCCTTCTTTGGGATCCAGTATTGTGGGTCTGTACCACACAATGGCATTTATCTGTCTTTATTCATTCAACAAACACATTGAAGAGCTGCCACTATGGGTAGACGCTGGGCAGGTGACTGGAGAGACCTTAGTGAATTACACAGACATGGACCTTGTCTTCAGGGGACTAACTCTAGTGTTAGAGTGGGGAGATACAAAAAAAGTGGGAACGATACATTAAAAAGATATAAAGTAACTG
>NW_012115504.1:0-1459 GCF_000951035.1 Colobus angolensis palliatus | reverse complement strand
TAGCCGCCATGCCTGGCCTAATTTTTATATTTTTGTAGAGATGGGGTTTCAGTATGTTGGCCAGGCTGGTCTTGAACTCCTGACCTCAAGTGATCCACCCACCTCAGGCTCCCAAAGTGCTAGGATTACAGGCATGAGGCACCGCGCCTGCCTGAAATTTTTTTTAATGTAAACAGGATTGTTTCTCCCACAGCTCAAAACATGTCCACAAGGCTTCCCAGTGCTCAGAAGATGGAGGCCTCCAAGGTCCCTGCTGCCCTGCCCATGTCACCTTCGTCTCAAATTCCTCTCCAGCCTACTTTCTGCTGGCCGCCAGCCTCCTTTCCACGCCTGGATACTTTCCATACTCCCTTTGCACTCCAGTGCACGCCACTGCGCTCCAGTCTGGGCGACAAAGTGAGACTCCATCTCAAAAAAATAAAAAAAACTCACCTGGCTGTTGTGTGGGACAGGTGGGAGAGCAGTTTTGAGCTTGAGTGGCAGGCACCTATGTGGTGGTTGTGAGATCGAGGGACATGGTGGATACATATTTGAGAGGTGGAGTTGACAGGATTTGCCGAAGGACTGAGTTTGAGGGTGAGGGCAAGGAAGGACTCAGGCTACCTTCCCTGTGAGTAACGTGGTTTCTGTTGTGAGTAACGTGGCATGGGGAGGGATGCTGCTTTTCTTTCAGATGAGGCAGGGGTGCAGGGCTGGGCCTAAGGTTAGCAAGAGAGGTGCCTAAGGTGCAACATATATATATATTTGTTGTTGTTGTTGTTTGAGACGGAGTCTCACTGTCATCCAGGCTGGAGTGCAGGGGCACAATCTCGGCTCACAGCAACCTCCGCCTCCAGGGTTCAAGCAATTCTCCTGCTTCAGACTCCTGAGTAGCTGGGACTACAGGCGAGTGGCACAACGTCTGGCTAACTTTTTTTGTACTTTTAGTAGAGACAGGGTTTCACCATGTTGGCCAGGCTGGTCTTGAACTCCTGACCTCAGATGATTGGCCCACCTCCGCCTCCCAAAGTGCTGGGATTACAGGCGTGAGCCACCGTGCCCGGCCCAAGACATATTTTTTTAAATTTTTAAATTTTATTTATTTTTTTAAGAGACAGGGTCTCACTCTGTTACCCAGTTTGGAATGCAGTGGCGAGATCATAACTCACTGCAGCCTGAAATGATCCTCTGACCTCAGCCTCCCGAGTGGCTAGGACTACAAGTGCACGCCACCACAACCAGCTGCTTTCTGTAGAGGTGGGGTCTTGCTATGTTGCCCAGGCTGTCTCAGACTCCTGGGTTCAAGCAATCCTCCCATCTAGGCCTCCCAAAATGCTAGGATTACAGGCATGAGCCATGGTGCCAAGTCTAGGGAACATTTAAGGAGGCACACACTCTCAGAGGTGGTCTTAAAAAGGGGTGCCTTTTGCCGGGCATGGTGGCTCACTCCTGTAATCCCAGCACTTTGGGAGGCCAAGGC
>NW_012115503.1:9004-9627 GCF_000951035.1 Colobus angolensis palliatus | reverse complement strand
AATTTTTTCTATTTTTAGTAGAGGTGGGGTTTCACCATGTTGGCCAAGCTGGTCTCAAACTCCTGACCTCAGGTGATCCACTCGCCTCAGCCTCTATAAGTGCTGGGATTACAAGTGTGAGCCACGGCGCCTGGTGAGTTTTGAACTGATGTTTCATTGTTTTTTAGTCACAGAAATTCTTAATGTATCCTGGATATTAATCCTTACATGTGCATTGCTAGTATTTACTTCCAATCTGAGGGTTGTATTTTCACTCTTCTGACAGTGTACTTGGATTTGTTCTCCCTCCCTTTTTTTATTTTTGTGAGACAGGGTCTCACTCTGTCCGCCAGGCTGAAGTGCCTGGGACCTAGGGGAGGAGAGGCAGGTGGGTGTCTTGCCTGCAGTGTAGAGATGATGCCAGCGGCCACCTGGAGCATGGCACCCTTGATGTCTGGCACTTCAAACACAGCTTCCTTGTCTTCCTGGGAGGCACATGGCAGGAGATGTACAGCCATCATCACAACTAGCCTAACCATACAGGGGTGGGAGGAGACAGGAGAGAAGCCAGGCTGGGGGACAGAAGTGAGACACAGGGCAGGGGACTCGCTCCCCAAGACTCACCCAGCAAGTCCCGCTCACTG
>NW_012115503.1:0-3049 GCF_000951035.1 Colobus angolensis palliatus | reverse complement strand
CAACCCTCTGGGGTAGGCATCAATACAATTCCACTATGCAGAAGGGGAAACTGAGGCACAGGGAGGCATGCAGCCTGTCCTTACCTGGGGTGGGAGAGCCAGGGCTGCAGCCCAGCAGTCTGAAGTCAGAGCCCATGCTCTTCACCGCTGTTCCACCAGGGCCTCTGGTCTTGGCTCTGGTGTCTTGAACTTCTGCTGCAGGGGCAGACAAAGAGGCACTGACAGTCTCCACCAAGCCTAAGTGCCCTGCAACTCTCTCCCTCACAGCTTGGAGTCAGACTAAGATCCCAATTCCTACTGCTCCCTTGGCTCTGAAGAGCAGCACCCTGACACCCCCCATTGTCCCTGGCCTTCTAGGTCACTGGCTGGCCCCTTACTCCCAGGAGCCAAGGGCAGAGAGATGGTATGTCGCATCCACATTTTGTTCTTTTTTTGAGACTGAGTCTCACTCTGTCACCCAGGCTGGAGTGCAGTGGCGTGATCTCGGCTCACTGCAATGTCCACCTCCCAGGATCAAGCCGATTCTCCTGCCTCAGCCTCCCGAGTAGCTGGAATTACAGGCACGTGCCACCATGCCCAACTGATTTTTGTATCTTTTATAGAGACAGGGTTTCACCATGTTGGCCAGGCTGGTCTTGAACTCCTGACCTCAGGTGATCCACCCACCTCGGCCACCCAAAGTGCTGAGATTACAGGCATGAGCCACTCCTGCTGGCCCCTTGCCTGGCCCATTTTTTTTCAATATATTACAGGATTGTGGCAACCTTGTGTTGAGCAAGTGGATTGGCGCCATTTTTTCCAACAGCACCTGCTCACTTGGTATCTTTGTGTCACATTTCAGTAATTCTTATTGTATTTCAAACTTTGTTATTATATTTTTCAGACAAAGTCTTACTCTACTGCCCAGGCGCGAGTGCAGTGGTTCAACCACAGCTCACTGCAACCTCAACCTCCTGGGCTCAAGTCATCCTCCTGCCTCAGCCTTCTGAGTAGCTGGGATGACTGGCTTGTGCCACCATTCCTGCTAATTTTTAATTTTTTTTGTAGAAACAGGGTCTCACTATGTTGCCCAGACTGGTCTCAGACTCCTGGGTTTTGAGCAATGTTCCCGCCTCAGCCTCCCAAATTGCTGGGATTACAGGCATGAGCCACTGTGCCTGGTCCCAGTTCTGAATTCTTAAGAAACTATTGAGAGAGTCTAGGTCAGCACTCATAGAACCTCTGCAGTGCTAGGCATGGTGGTGACTCACGAGGGTGAGGCAGGAGAATTGCTGGAACACAGGAGACAGAGGTTGCAGTGAGCCGACATCGCACCACTGCTCTCCAAGCTGGGTGACAGAGCAAGATTCCAACTCAGAAAAGAAAAAACACTTAAAACTTAGCCTGGCATGGCAGTACACGTCTGTGGTCCCAGTTATTTGGGAGGCTGAGTGGGGAGGATCGCTTAAGCCCAGGAGGTCGAGGTGGCAACGAGCTGTGATTCCACCACTGCACTCCAGCCTGGGCAACACAGTGAGACCCCGACTCTGAAAAAAAAACAATGAAACAAATGTTGTGAATGGAAATGACAAGTGGTGGCAGGAATCGGGTGCTCTCAGACAATAAACATATCCTGGATTGGAGAGTCAGGGACAGGCTCTTAGAAGAAATGGCCTTTATGCCGAGTCGAGTTAACCGGGAGGGATGAAAGGAAGAGGCTCCCAGCAGAGGGAACAGTCCTTGCTCAGAGCTCATGACACCCGCCCAAGGCCTCCACAGTACAGATTGTATTTTTTTTTTTTAAGAGACGCAGTCTCACTCTGTAGCCCAGGCTAGAGTGCAGTGATGTTATCTTGGCTCACTGCAACCTCTGCCTCCTGGTTTGCCTGAGGTGATTCTCCTGCCTCAGCCTCTCAAGTAGCTGGGATTACAGGCATCCACCACCACGCCTGGCTAATTTTTGTCTTTTTAGTAGAGACAGGGTTTCACCATCTGTTGACCAGGCTGGTCTCCAACTCCTGAATTCAGGTGATCCACCCACCTCGGCCTCCCAAAGTGCTGGGATTACAGGTGCGAGCCACCGCACCCGGCCTAGACTGTTGTTAAAGCCGGTTTTCCTCTTCTCTTTCCTCAGTACTTTTCTTTTACACCCTCACCCGATCATTGCTCTGCCCATCTGAAGGCTGTGGCTGGCACCGGACTGAACAGAACCCCCTAGCCTCAAGTTCCAAACCCACGCTCTCCAACAGCCAGGCTTTCATACGGGAAGCTTCAAAGCCTTGTGACAGCCTGGCTCAATCTCTTCAGCCTGGGCGTTCCCTCCGATTCCTGCCCTGGAAAGAAGGCATCTCCTCTGGCCACCTCCCAAAGAAGCCTGTCTGGAAGCCTCAGGCACCTGCTCCTGGAAGCCTGTACTCTTCGTATTCGCAACAAAGGGTCTGTCCGCCCAGCCCTGCTGAGCACACTCCTGTGCCCCCGCGCCCTGAATTGTCCTTTGCTCAAGTTGGGACGATGTAATTCCTCACCCCTCTGGCTTCCAGCTCCAGATGGGAGGAGCCAGGTGGGGCCTGTTTATGGGGGAGCCTTGCCTCATTGTACTTCTCCCAGTACCTGCACCCCGGCTGTGCCATGTGGAGCCCCCGTTCCCACAGAGCCCCTGGTCCCTTCAAGACCCCTTGGCCAGAGCCTATGGCTTCCCGTCACCTTTAGTTGGGGCACAGCTCTTTTTGGTGTGTGAGACACCGGCCTACACTCTAGGTCTTCCATCTCAGAGTCGAACCCAAGCTCTTCTCAAGGGCTGGTCTGGCCAGGCGTGAGTCTCCAACTCCTTTGAAATATTTTGTGTGGGAAGGGGGGGCTTTGTTGGCTCCCCTACTCTGGGGTGGTGGTAGGGAAGAGTGGAGGGTCTCCTGGTGTGCCTGGACCCCACAGCAGTGAGCTGCTGGATCTCCCAGGGGTGGCTGCTGCCTCTCAGGCCACTGTCCCCTGCTATGGCAGATGCTCCCTGAGATGCCAGTGACCAAAGACTGGCCCTTCCTGGGTCCTCTGCACCTGCCCTCTCAGCCCCTGA
>NW_012115502.1:2910-3279 GCF_000951035.1 Colobus angolensis palliatus | reverse complement strand
CCCACGGGATTTGCCCTTGACGTTGAAGGCTGCACCATGCATTCTAAACTTCTATACTAATCCAGTGTGAATTTGTCTTCCATGAACCCCCTCTTGTGCCTGCTGAGCCACACGAAGCTGCCACCTGGGTTTGTGCTGTTGTACCTCGAACAAGGGCACCAGAGGCAAGTGGTGGCATTCCGCCCAACAAATCATCTGCCCTGCAGGGGGCAGGGCACCCTGGGGCTGCCTTCACTCCTCCTCGCTGACTTCTGCTCTCCACAGGGTGTCCAGTGTGTCAGTGGGTGGGGCTGTGTGGTTCAGGACTTAGCCCCACCACCTCCCCTCTACCACTTGACTTCCTTCCTCAAATATCTGTTGAGGACCTAC
>NW_012115502.1:0-903 GCF_000951035.1 Colobus angolensis palliatus | reverse complement strand
TTGCCCTTTCCTGCTCACAGCTCACCTCTTCTAGAAGTCCCCATGAGTGCCTCCTCCTTTTTTCTCCGCATGCCCTCCAGCACAGCATTCATGGGTTTTAGCTTTGGTTCCTCAGCCAGGAGGGAGGCCAGGTAGGTGTATGGTGCTTAAAGACATATCTACTTTTGTTTCAGAAAGAAGGCGGGGAAGACCAAGTTCTGCACTTCCTAGCTGACCTTGAGAAAGCCATTTAAATGGAGCCAGAGCCTCGTTTCCTCCTCTAGAAAATGGAAATGCTATAGTTCTTTCCTGACTTAAAATGGAATCTCCACCCCCTTTCCTGCTTTATTTTCTCCCTAACACATTGCATCCTGTGTCTTGGTTTGGGTTCCCCTGAAAACAGAGCCACGACCAAGACTTGGGGTGGCAATCCCAGGTGGCAGGCGTGAGACAGGAAGGTGAAAAAGGCAGCAATGGGTGTAGTGAGTTGGTTATCCGGAGGGCATGAGGGACTTGGCCCATGGGCCTCAGGGACCTGTAGGAACTGTGGGGACAGTGCCTGGAACATTTGACTTTTGTCTCCCACTGGCTGTTCCCTTGGCTCAGCAAAACAGAACAACCCTGAGATGCCTGCCTGGCATGGATTCGGGCATCCCACCACCCCCGCACTCAGTGACACGGGCAGGAGGTATGGCATAGCGCCCCAATTAGCCACCCCATTTGATTCTCTACTAGATGTTTTTCCTATTTGTTTTACCATCTGTCTTCCTCCCCCACCACACAAAACTGTAAGCTTCACAGGGACAGGGATTTGTGGCTGTTCACTACTGTGCCTGGAACATTTGACTTTTGTCTCCCACTGGCTGTTCCCTTGGCTCAGCAAAACAGAACAACCCTGAGGTGCCTGCCTGGCATGGATTCGGA
>NW_012115501.1:4876-5934 GCF_000951035.1 Colobus angolensis palliatus | reverse complement strand
TGGAGTTTCACCGTGTTAGCCAGGATGGTCTCGATCTCCTGACCTCGTGATCCTCCCGCCTCGGCCTCCCAAAGTGCTGGGATTACAGGTGTGATCCACAGTGCCCGGCTACAAAATTTTGCAATGAAAAAAGTGTCAGCCAGGTGAGGTGGCTCACGCCTGTAATCCCAACACTTTGAGAGGCCAAGTGAGGGCAGATCACCTGAGGTCAGGAGATCTAGACCATCCCGGCTAACATGGTGAAACCCCATCTCTACTAAGTACAAAAGTTAGCTGGGTGTGGTGGCGTGTGCCTGTAATCCCAGGTACTCGGGAGTCTGAGGCAGGAGAATCTCTTGAACCTGGGAGATGGAGATTGCAGTGAGCTGAGATTGCACCACTGCACTCCAGCCTGGCAACAGAGCGAGACTCCATCTCAAAAAAATGTCAGGCCGGGTGCGGTGGCTCATGCCTCTAATCCCAGCACTTTGGGAGGCCAAGGCGGGTGGATCACGAGGTCGGGAGATCGAGACCATCCTGGCCCACACGGTGAAACCCCGTCTCTACTGAAAATAAAAAAAATTAGCCAGGTGTGGTTGAGGGCGCCTGTAGTCCCAGCTACTCGGGAGGCTGAGGCAGGAGAATAGGAAAATGGCGCGAACCCGGGAGGTGGAACTTGCAGTGAGCAGAGGTTGTGCCACTGCACTCCAGACTGGGTGACAGAGCGAGACTCTGTCTCAAAAAAATTTTTAAAAAAAGGTGTCGGCTAGGCACAGTGGCTCACACCTATAATCCCAGTACTTTGGGAGGCTAAGGCGGGCAGATCACAAGGTTAGGAGTTGGGACCAGCCTGGCCAACATGATGAAACCCTGTCTCTACTAAAAATACAAAAATTAGCCAGGCATGGTGATGTGTGCCTGTAATCCCAGCTACTCAGGAGGCTGAGGCAGGAGAATAGCTTGAACCTGGGAGGCAGAGGTTGCAGTGAACCAAGATTGCCTCATTGCACATCAGCCTAGTCAACAGAGCAACACTCCGTCTCAAAAAAAAAAAATATATATATATATATATGTATATA
>NW_012115501.1:0-755 GCF_000951035.1 Colobus angolensis palliatus | reverse complement strand
AACCAGGATGGTCTCAACCTCCTGACCTTGTGATCCTTAACATGGATGGTCTCGATCTCCCGACCATGTGATCTGCCCGCCTCGGCCTCCCAAAGTGCAGGAATTACAGGCGTGAGGCACCACACCTGGCCTTGGCTTATATCTTCTATGGCTATTTTCCATTTTTTCCTCCTGGTTTCTAGTCAGATCGTCTTTTGTTCTCATATGTCTGTAGTGTTTCCTCATATACCTATAATTTTATTACAAAAATTGTAAACATGGCCGGGCGCGGTGGCTCACGCATATTATCCCAGCACTTTGGGAGGCCGATGTGAGTGGATCACGAGGTCAAGAGATCGAGACCATCGTGGCCAACATGGTGAAACCCTGTCTCTACTAAAAATACAAAAATTAGCTGGGTGTGGTGGCACACACCTGTAGCCCCAGCTACTCGGGAGGCCGAGGCTGGAGAATGCCTTGAACCTGGGAGGCAGAGGTTGCAGTGAGCCGAGATTTTGTCACTGCACTCCAGCCTGGGTGACAGAGTGAGACTTTGTCTCAGCAAAAAAAAAAAAAGGAAAAAAATTGTAGACATATTTAAAAGGAGAAAGACAAGTAAAAAAATACTCATGTAACCTTCATTCATTTTCATCAGTTATTAACATGAAACCAATCTCTTGTTTCACTATTATCTGCTCTCATTTCTCCTTCCTTCACTGGAGTATTTAAAGCAAATGCCAAACATGAATTCCATCCACAAATATGAATGTCCTCAC
>NW_012115500.1:6275627-6280237 GCF_000951035.1 Colobus angolensis palliatus | reverse complement strand
TGTGTGTGTGTGTGTGTGTGTGTGTGTGTGTGTGTATCCATCTACCTATATGGAGAGAGATAGAGAGAAAGGGAGAGAGGCGGTCTCTTTAAGTTGCTCAGGCTGATCTTGAGCTCCTAGCCTCAGATGACCCTTCTGCTTCAGCCTTCCAAAGTCCCAGGATTAGAGATATGAGCCTCCACACCCACCCCCATCATTTTTTTTTCGGTCATTGAGAATATGTCAGAAGATAAAATAAATTCCCTGCCTTTGCAAGACTTATGTTCTAGAGAAAAAATACAGAATATAAGTGAATAACTAAAGAAAGTGCATAGTAAATCAGATGGCCATAAGTGTAATGGCTAAAGATAAGCAGGGAAAGGAGATAGGAAGTGGTTCTGTGGGTGTCTGGATGTGGGAAGGATGACCGAAGTTTTAAATATGGTTGTCAGGGAAGGCCTCACTGGGAAGGTAACATCTAGGGGGACTGAAAAGAGAAGAAGAAAGTCATGGAGAAAAGCATTGTAGGCAAAGAGAATAACCAGCGCAGATTCCTGGAGATAAGGGTGTGCTTGAAATGTTTGAGAAATAGCAAGACACCTACTCAACTTTTAGACTATTTTAAAGTTTCATTTATTATTTCAACAAACGTTAATTGAATATTCAATGTGGCCCAAACACAGTGCTAAGATCTGGGAGTACAAATATGAGTAAGTAACTATTACACTTATTCGATGTTTATATGCATCCAGTAAGGGCTCTACTCCTAAAATGAAAAATAAATGAATGAATAAATAAATATCTAGACACAATAATGACACAGAGTAGTTTTAGTTATTTCTCCTGGCACTGGCTTGAGAAAGGATAATAATAGTCTGTGAGAGACATTTAGAGTAGTAACTAAAATATACTTTGACTTTAAGCCACACTCTCTCTCCCCCAACACCCAAACAGAATCACTGGAAGGTTTCATTTCAACTTCCTACCAGAGCTCTGAATGGCTTAAATGCTTTTTATGGTATTTTCTAAAGCTGCCTTTCATTCAGGGACATTCTGCCCCGTGTTCACCATCTGGAAGTTTTTTTTTACAGAAGCTATTTCTTCAATCACTACCTCCACTGCTTTCATGCTAGCCGAAGCCACTGATTTTATAGGTGGGGAGGCCAGTGTTTAAAGTGTTATTCAATTCTTCTCTCCAGAGAAACTTAGTAAAATTTTTCTTGAACTACATTAAAGTAGATACAGTCCTACCTTCTACAATATATCAGTGACAGTGATGCTAACGGGTTAATGTCAGTAATACATTTGTAGAAGTTAGCACTGCCACAGTTAACAAGAGCCCTGTTTTTGTTAGAAAAAGCAACCCATTTTAGAGACTAGTGCTAAGACTCTAAAGTGATTATTTTAAAGTTATCTCGTTAAACGTATGGAATCAATTTATATTATATATCTATAGTAAATGTTGATGTAGTTACTAAAGATCATTTTTTCAAAAGTATTTAGTCATGAGTAAATATTTCTTTTAATTCTGAAGCAAAAATATGAGGAATTTAATTTGAATATTCACTATCATGCCAACAAAGTAAACAACATTAATAAAAAGATGGAACAAAACCAGTGAATTGTTGATAATTGTTTTCTCTAGGTAGTAATATTTAGGTTTTTAAATATTCTCCAGTTTTCCAAATGCTCTATATATTTTAAATTTTTATCTTTTTAAAAAATTTATTTATTTATTCAAGACAGAATCTCATTCTGTCACCCAGGCTGGAGTGCAGTGGCATGATCACGGCTCACTCAAGCAGATCACCCTACCTTAGCCTCCAAAGTAGCTGGGACCATAGCCAAGCCATATCGCACAGCTAATGTTTTTTTTTTAGTAGATATGGGGTTGCCCGATGTTGCCCAGGTTGGTTTCAAACTACTCCTGGGTTCAAGTAATCCTCCTGTTTCAGCTTGTCAAAGTGCTGTCATTACAGGCATGAGCAATTTTGTCTGGCCTATTTAAAATTGTATAGTAAAACCTTATTAATAAAAAGAAAAATCCCAAAAGGAAACATAAGAAGCATACAGCAGACCCAGAACAGTGGCTCATCCCTGTAAATCCAGCATTTTGGGTGGCTGAGGCGGGAGAATCACCTGAGACCAGGAGTTCGAGACCAGCCTGGGCAACATAGTGAGACCTGATCCCTATAAAAATTAACCAATTGTGATGGAGCATGCTTGTGGTCCTGTTACAGTAGGTACCTAGACAGGCATGAATGGGGCGAGAGGGGGCTCCCTGCTACCCACCAGGAATGTCAGACAACCATCAAGTGATGGTCTGGCAGTTGTCACACTAGCTCTCTAAAATGATAGTTGGTTGCAGGCAGCACCAGGGAGAGGCAATTTCCCAATAGATAAAAACACATGAAATTAGTAATTGGCAGCTTCCAATAAGATCTCAGGAACTGAGCAAGCGGGCTCGAGCCTGTGTACTAAGTGGCAAAACAGCCCACCCCCTGTAAAGAATAATGGGAAAAGGAATGCAAAACCCCAGAAGTATGCCAACATACAAAACCCCAAGTCAAAAGGTCAAACACTGCATGTGATGTCCAGAGTGCCCGCTTGGGTCTTTTCCAAGTATATGTCCCTTTCCTTCCTGCTCTAAAGTTTTTGAATAAACTTCCACTTCTCATCTGAAAGTTGCCTCAGTCTCTTTTTCTGACTCATGCTCTTCAGCTGAATCCTTTCTTCTGAGGAGGCAAGAATTGAGGTTGCTGCAGACATGTACGGATTTGCTGCTGGTAACTCAGATATTTGCCACTGCTAACAGTCCCAGATATTCAGGAGGCTGAGGTAGGAGGATTGTTGGAGCCTAGGATGCCAAGGTTGCAGTGAGCCACGATCACGCCACTGCACTTCAGCCTGGGAAACAGGGAGAAACAGACTCCCTCTCAAAAAAAAAAAAAAGAAAAAAGAAAAAGAAAAAAGCAATAGGATATTTTTTTTTCCTTTAAAACAGAAGCTGTTAGCTCTTTTTTTCTAGAAAATAACAGTGAACTAGATATTCTTCATGACACAATTTTTCACCAGGTGATTTTGTAGGGCAATATTCATCTGAAATTTAGATAGAATGGTGACTTATAGATAAGTTTTCAGCATTCATTGCTGAAATTTGCTGTCACTTGAAATAGTTGATTTTGAAAAACAAGCCCAAAAGATTTGGTTTTTCTTCCCAGATATTTTGCCTATATTGGTAAATGTTTCCAGCAAATGAAGAGTGGAATATTAGTAGTGTTTACATCAAATGAAGAGTGGATCTAAAGTTTAAACACAAAGATTTCATCTGACTATTAATAAAAGATGAGAGAGTAACGTGTTTTCCCTCTTTTTTGTTTTCATGCACAATTCATTATTATAAAAATAGTTATGCACTAATACTCAATTCTGCATTTATTTTACAAGCATAGTCAAAATCCACGAAGGCTGTCCTTCTCAGATGTGACTGTCAGACCAGCAGCATCAGCATCACCATCACCAAAGTACGAGCTACTGCATCCGCAATTCTAGAGATAGAGCTCAACTCCAGGTGAATTACTTCATGCTAAAGTGCGAGAACTGCAGAATAAAGGAAAAAGAGCTTAAATAATACAAACAACTAAACTAATATAGATAATCTTACCCTCTAAGTACAACTGTTATTAAAAACTTCTTAGTAAAGTCAACTTTTCTTTCTACTGTCAGAAAAATGATTATAGTTTTTCCCTTCAGCAGATTGAGCCATTGAAAAAAAATTCCAGGCGCCAGGTTTGTGATAAACCTTCCCCACTTAAATCTTAAGTGTGATAAAAGCCTTTACCAATGATTAAACGGAGTGAAATGTTAGGCTGTCCTTAGACTGATAGTGTCATATTTATCCGGGAGACAAAGGATTAAAAGCATCTCTCCTGGAGATGTACTATGGTACTATGGGAAGAAACAAGAAGCCTAGTATGACTACTAAATTTTTAGCCTGAAAGACTAGTTGATTTCTACCAATAATTTAAATAGAGTATTCAGGCTAAGACTTGAATTCGAGTAAATTAAACACGTTCTGTTTCAGCCTCAGTATTCTCATTACAAGTAACTAGCCTTACTTCTCAGAGTTGCCTATCCAATATCTAAGATGTTCGGAAGTACCTTTCTCTATATCCTGTATTTCTTTATTTTCTCATCTTCGTTTCCAGAAAAAAAAAAAAGGATTTTGAACAGATCATCCAGTCTTTCCTAAGTTACCTTAGCAACAGAATCACTCACTCAATTAACTCTTCCTTCCCTTTTTTACAGGTGTTTAATCTCCATTGAATTACTTATTTCTAAGCTCAGCAGTTATGAGGGCAATTGCTACCTGGTTTTCTATTATTTTATAAAAGGACAGTAATGTTACAGGACAGGGATCCCGATCCAAGAGAGAGTTTTTGGATCTCACACAAGAAAGAATTCAGGGCGAGTCCACAGTGCAAAGTGAAAGTAAGTTTACTAAGAAAGTAAAGGAATAAGGGAATGGCTCCTCCATGGACAGAGCAGCCCCGAGGGCTGCTGGTTGCCCATTTTTATGGTTATTTCTTGATGATATGCCAAACAAGGGGTGGATTATTTATGTCTCCGCT